>NC_135707.1:7274987-7357487 GCF_964276395.1 Gasterosteus aculeatus | reverse complement strand
AGCATTGAAAAAAAACTGTACTCATAGAGTGCATCTTTGAATGGCAATTAGTTAATCTATAAAAATGTGTTTGTTTATATGTTATTTTGGTCACTGTATTGATCCCAACATGGTAATCAATCAGATAACATCAGGCTCATTGAAGGAATGACAAATAGTTAAATACAACGGAGTCCTTTTTTAGTTTTTAAAACAGGATGTAAACAGTTAGTCAGAGTAAACTAAACCACTTTAGAGGGAAAACCCAAAGTGAGCAAAACCAAAACGTTAATAAGAATCCTGTACAGGAAGACCAGAGTAAACTGGATCGGATGTTTCCACTGAAAGTCCAAAATATTTACCAAGGTTTTCTCTTACAAATAAGTCAAGATGACCCAAAGATTTGTTTGTCGTTTTTCTTGCTCCGTTGTATCTGATTTGTTGTCAATGAGAATGCTGCTAAAACTAGTAAACTGAGACCCACCTTTCCTCCCACCAGCATTCTCATAACTGAAATACAATCGGTAAGGTCGCCAGAAGTGAAAGACGCCCCCCGACCGACACTTGGAAAGCGTGAACGGCGGACATCAGCAGGTGAAAGGAAACCGACGGTCTTTGTTTTTGTCCGGGAGCTGTGTAAGTTTCAGATGTGTTTTACTAGCGGGGAGGGGGGCAGGAGAGAAAAAGGCCTGTGGGCGATATATAGTGGAGCATGTGAGGGAGAAGAGGGGCGTGGGGGGGCGGGTTGCTGCTCGAGGGCCAAAAGCTTTGTTCTTCACACACACACACACAGAAATGCCACACACACACACACACACACACACACACACACACGTATAAACACGCGCCAGTCAATCCCGGTTGCACATAACACTCTTGCGTGAAACACAAACACCGGCCCAGGCAGAACTAATGAGTTTTTTTTGGAGGAAAAGCGGGAACCTTTCATCACATGTGTGTGTGCTTCCGGAGGGAAAAGCCCCGGTGAAACGTCGGCATTCTGCGTGCAAGTCTGCGCCTGCACAGCCGGCCGCATCGAGAGCAGTACCTGACGCAGGTTAAGGCTGGCCGGCCATTCCTGCAGCATTACTGCGACGTTACTCAGAAACAAACAACAAGTGGCCGATCGCCCCCCGAGGCCATAAATCAACACGCTCCACACGCCAGAACTAATCACAGGATCCAAGCACACGAATCCGTGACATGCGTGAAGATGTGTGCGTGTGTGTTTGTCCTCAGCGATTAACATTCTCCGGCTAATCTTGTGACCGAGGTCGTGTGTCGGCGCTTCGGGGGGGGCGACTCGACCCTGAGGAAGGGAAGTCGGGAGTCGTCCAAATGAAACGCTGCTGGATCCGGATCCAAAGTTTTCACAAAAGTTGGACAAGTCATTGCTGAGCAGTTTGCTCCGTCCTCCAACTGCCAATGTTGTGGTCTTTTTGTATGTTTGTGCGTCACATTTCTTGATTGTGTGGCATATGTTGTGTTATCTGTATAATGTTCCAGACCTTTGACTCAGTGTCATTGCCAAAATATCAGGAATGTCAGGAAGCCAAATGAGAAGATTTTGATTCATGGATAGAGAAACTGTTTTTACATTCAGGAAAAGGCCTATTTTCTCTTTCTGTTTTAACAGGTTTTGTGTAGATTAGACAAGCATGATCAAACATGTTGATTAATGAGCTTCAGAGCTGCTGGTTAGTGAATTTTTAAAAACTTTTTAACAGACCAGGCTGCTTCCCTGTTTCCTGAATAAGCAGATGAAAGAGAGAAAACTCACTAAAGCTGTTCAAATGTTTAACAAGCAGGTACCTGGTTTTTGAAGAGAAGCAGGTGCTTCTGTTTGGGAAATGACTAAAGAAATGAATACTTCCATGTGTTTGCGTGTCTGCTTCAGTCGCGAAAACAAAAACACCTGGGCCGGTTTGTCACTTCGTGGGAGCTGTTAGCGTAATAACAGCACGCAGATATTAAAGTTGAAGAGTTTGGCTGCGCGCTGACAGCCGTAATAATATCTTTAATTCGTATAAACGCCTGTTCAATGACAGACTGTGATTTGTTCATTTGAATTATGCGGCATCCTGAAGCCACGTTGCCCTGTGGTCACAACACAAACTCCTCAGGTATGGCGACAAGAGCCAGATCGATGACATTGGAGTGCGTAGTTATAGTCCTGCATGTTTATGGAGGTATTATATCTGCTCAGGAGGCCCAGCGATCAATCACAGCGATCAATCCATCTGGAAAATAGAGAATCCCCATGGATGTATTTGTTAAACACTTTGTGTGACTGTAAAATACATCCATCTGAAATCTCGCCTCACATGCAGCTGGAAAAGAAGGCACTGCGAGTGATCCTTTGCAAATATTTACTCCGAAGAGGAGGTCAGAGAGGGAGGAAATGACCATCAAAGAATTGTAAATTGAAAGGACGGAAGAGGAGTAAAGCTCCGTCTTTATGTGAAGTGTCTACTTCAAGCTGGTGAGTCTGTCTTTCTTTCTTCTTCCAAATTCCACCTTTTCCTCCCCCCTCGGACAGAATAACTTCTCTTGTTACACTTTGCGCTCACACACACACACACACACACACACACACTCCATGAATCCCTCTTTTCCTCTGAACCTGACTTCCTCTTTTCTTCCTCCATCCTTCTCTATTTTGCCTGCTCCACTCACAGGACCGTCTCCGTCCTTGCAAAGACAACATGACCCTCGTCTTCACTAGCCTTCATCTCAATTTCTTCTTGGCCTCTTAGCCTCACCCCCGAAGTGTTCTCTCCCCTCGCCCCTCTAGCTCTCCCTCCCACTACTCACATTTTCTAAAAACAGTGCTCTCTTTCACTAATACTTAACTGCGTCACTTCCTTCACTCTAACTCACACGTGCACTTTTGCCCTCCTCATTTCCTGCGTCCCTCTCTCGGTTCCCCCTCTTGCTTCTACGCAACAGTAAAAACACGCACACAAAGCCAATCACACTTGTGATGGGCCTCGGGCGCACTGTGTTATGAGAAACACACCTAATAGATAATAGGAAGTGTCACACTCAGTCTGGCTCACGCCCTAAATCACTGACAAACACACACACACACACACACACACACATGTATACAGTACATACAAGCCTGAGCAAAGTCCTGCGTTCATTAGCACGTAAACCGATATTTTAACTATGGATATTTAAAAAAGTGGCCTCTGCAGGAGCAAAGGAGGCTGAAGCAGAGGCTGATGTTGGGTAAATATGGAACGCAATGAGTCAGGCTGAGCCGTCACAGGGCCGCCATTAGCGCCGCTGGCACACACAGGGCGAGTCCTCTGCCAGCTACTAAATCTGTTTTTACACGGAGACCATCACACAGAGCCGGGTGGAGACAGAAAAGAAGAAAGAGCGCGGGGGGGATGAAAGAGGGCATGGGAGCCTGCCAAATTATCTAAAGAGAGAGAAAAGTCAAGAGCCGTGAGTGCCAACCCGGCGCCAGATTCAAGTGTCAACTTCCACTCGATTAGAGCCAGTAGTGGAAAAAAGAAACGTGTGAGATTGAAAATGTATGAGTCTGTTAGTGTGTGTGTGTGTGTGTTATTTAACTTTGCTCTTATCGTCTCTACCAACAGCCCTGCTGCAAGTGGATCAAGTGTATTTTTGTCCCCAAGATCAAATCTTTAAAAAGGGGCTGTGATTTAGTTTCCTCCTGTTTATTCCATTCATTTGTCCCTCCATGTGTGATATCTCACAGGTGTTTTTGTGCTTGGAAAAAAAAATGTAGTCAAGCACGAAATCATTGGCTTTCCACAGGTTGTTGCTCTCCAGGGACAAAGGTTGATTGATAGAGGATTGAAAAGTAAGTGAGAACATGCTGTTAATTTAAAGCAGCCATTTAAAAAAAAGAAGGGGGGAAATGTGCACGTATTATTGCGAGTTATTGCGAGGACCGGTGCCTGCTAAAAAATGTCTTGAGAAAAAAAATCTACGGCGCAAACATATAACACATATTAATATATAAATAAAAAGAAGAGTGTGAAAACAATCTCCGTGCAAAATGCCCGATCACTAAAAACACTCCATCCACAATATTCACTCACAGTCTCACATTTAATTGAGTGAAATCAAGCGTGGCATTCCTGTCATAGTGAAACCTGAGTTATTGCCCCCGTCTCAGCCCCTCACCTGCGAGTGGAGGCTTTGAATCTCGCACTGACAGCCATGGAGCCGCAAGGTAATGTCACCAGACAGGCCTTGAGACAGACAGAACATTAAGCCTAAACACACACACACACACACACACATTCACGCTGGTTCTGGCTAGTTTTACTTCCCACGCGTATGTGCAATCAGTCGCAAAGACCCGCGTGAGGCTTCACAACGGAGGTGTGTATTCTGCTTGCGACCCAGAATACACACACGCCTTGGGGATGCGGAGGGAGTTGCAGTGAGTTTCCATCTGATTGCCCAAAGACACCAAGGTAGTGTTGGAGCTGGGAAATGATCTACCTATCAAACACACTCTGGTGACCTTCAACTTTACGCCCCGCCCAACTGCTCCCTCCACCACGCGGCGAGCAGAGTTGGAGCTGAGCAGCAGGTGTGAGAGTGAACTACTGAGATGATTGATATGACGTGAAGCCAGTGGGCTGAGGGGAATAATGACTTTTCTCCCCCTGGGGGAAGGCCTTACCTGCGAGAAGCACCTGCGGTACTCCTTCTCCGGCCCAGAGCATCTGAAGACCTGAGGAGCAGCTCTTCCTCCATCACTGCCCGACTCCACCCCCAGGTGTGGGTTGCGGGTGTGCTGCAGAGGGTAGATGTCGCCGGTGGGTGGGACGTGGGGGCCGAAGCCCGCTTCGAGCTCCCTTTCTCTGTGCGCGGGGCCTGAGCGCCGGAGGGGATGCGAAAAGGGTGGCGCGACGGCCGCGGGGTTGGGGCGGGAGAGCGGAGGGACGGGAGGAGGCGGCGCGGTGACGGAGTGCCAGTTAAACCTGTGGCGGTTGGGTAGGAGAGGTGGCGAGGAAGAGCGTGAGAGGAAGTGAGTAGGCGGGGCTCGCTCTCTTGCCCTCCCGTGCTCCGTATTGGTTTGCGGCCGGTGGCCAACGTGGCGGTGCGGGTTTCCAGCTGCGGCGGTTGTCGTGGTAACCTCCTCAGCAACAGGCTTCTCAAGCGCCTCCTCCACGTCACGTCTCGCTGGCTTCCTCTTCGCTCCCTCGCTCCGCGTCTCCTCGTCCTGGCTCGCGTTGTTCTCTGCGTCGTCTTCATTGGGCGCAGCGGACGTTTGTGCGCCGGTGCCGTTGACAGTGTGCCGAGCCTGCCGGTTGGGGCGGTGCAGAGGCAGAGAGAACGGGACCCTGCCGTACCCAAACTGACCGGGACGGATGTCGGAAGACCTGCGAGTCGAAAAAAAGACAGAAGCAAGAAGTATTTTTAGTGAGGAAGACTTAGAGGCGGATCGAGAGGCAGTGGCAGAAATGAACAAAACAGTAAAACAGGATACATTTTAGATGGACTTCACGTTAGCTGTCCAACATAACCCTAACCGACATCGAGTGGCAAGGTAACTTAGTGCCTGTTGGTACGACAAAAGCCAGAGATAATGATCTAATAGCACAGCACACGCCAGATATGGGCAAAACTCCAACCTCTGACACTCAAAACATCATAACAAACTCTCTAATACTGAATCAACGTCGGCACTTTGACCAACGGAATGGATCCTGAGCATGTGCACTCTGAGGAATCACTTAGTTTGGTGGCGTTTGGTTGATGAGTCATAGAGGCTGTGACACAGTTCTCTGAGGTTATGGCCTTCTGCAATTTTTGGCCAGTAAGGGAAAACTCACTTCCTCTTTGCTAGAATCTTCTTCCTGGAGAACACCAGCAACGTTTTTACGGATGAAGATGAACTTATATGTGTGAGAAGTTCTCTAATTGATTGCTTCTCTTGTTCAGTCTCACTCACCTCCTCATAGGCAAACCCTCCCGATTTGGGCCGATAGACCTTCTGCTCCCGCCCCCCGGATTGGTCGGCCTCCTGATGGTGCGTGATGGCTGGTTGTAGCCGTGAGAAGGAGCGTGGTAGGGCGATCGGTACACGGATGCATGGTCTTGATCGGATGGGGAAAATTCGGGCTGGAAAAAAGGAGGGTTTGGATTGGCCTGCCCCGGGACAGGAGCTCCTCCTCCCCCAGGGTTGGTATTCCGATACAGAGACACCCCTTGGTTGTGGTTGTCGGAGATGGAGGAGGAGTGATAAGGCCGGTGTTGCCCGGGGTAACGAGGGGGGTAGTACGGGTGCACAGGACCGCCTATGCCCCCGGGCACATAACCTGCCCAGTTGGGTGGAGAGTGGGAGAGGGGAGGTGGGGGAGGTAAGCACGTCCTGCTCCTCTGTGACACGCCCACGCCGCAGGTCTGCGAGCAGCCAGACCACTCCCCCCACACAGACCACACCCCCTCCACAGGCTCTGCCTCGAACACCTGTCTGGACCGTCTGCCTGTCACCTGGTACAAACAAAAACAGACACAAACACAGATATTGAGATATATGAGACCTAACGGAAAAAATTTAAGAAAAATCTCTGAATCGAGAAGTTGAATCTATATTTGTATTGAATAATGACAATGATTGAATAATTAATTAATCACAAAATAGTTCAATTTCATGAATTGTTTTATTGACCCTTTTCCATACAGCATGTCAACAAAAAGTTTGGATGTGAAAATATTTCAACAGCTCTTTGTTTTTTGTTCAACCAACCGAACCAAAAACACAAATTCAGCTTACAGGCAAATATTGACGTTTGAGAAACTTGACTATTGCAACTTCACAATAGTAGTAGTTATTATAGTAGTTACATTTTCCATCAAATTCATTTAAGCGCTCATAGAATATTTTTGTGGTATATTACTGTGCTAAAGGAAGGCTTGTCTGTCTGTGAGTTAACTGGTTCACCCTTTCAGGGTTGAGCAGAGCAGCAAATCTGTTTTGAGACCACAAAAACAGTTCGTAGTCTTAGTTTTAAAATGAAAATATGATTGGCCAATATGTTCTTTTTAAAAATAAAAAGTTTGGCTGGTTAAAAAATGACTGCTCTGAAACTTTAACCCCTCTGTAAAACGGTCATAATTGAAACATTGCATTGTTTTAAGGATGTACTTAATTTAGCAAAAACATTGCCAATGCAAAATCAAAAATCTACGGAGGAACTTATTTCTTCCCAGAAACTAAGTCTGTTGAGCTGCGGCCTCTTGAGTTTCCTTCCTCTGAGCCTAAAGTATAAATCCTCAAAGTCTCATAGTTCACTCGGGCTCTGAGGAGATTCGGTCACCTGCCAGCAGCTTATGAGCAGATGGACAAATTCATAGCAGTTGCTTTCATATAAATGCGCCGCAGAAACAATAAGACGGTGACTGATTTGGCCGTTTGCTAAACATATACGTATGTGTTTGTGAGGAAAGAGTGCATGCGTGTGGGTGCCAGGTCGGGCTGCGATATCTTCCTCTGCGGCTACAAATACACGTTTCCCCGCTCATTCCATAAGTGAAGTATTGGCTGGTTGGCAGAGCGGCAAACACGAGAGTCGAACAAAAGTTTCCATTCAGAAAGAAACCAAAACATAAATCTGCCCTCCACTTACTCCCCCTCCACCCACTTCTCTCTTTGAGTGTGAACATTTGTGTGTACATAGGGCCGAAATCCAAAATATGCAGGTAAACATACTGTACAAACTGTTTGTGGGTTTGTGGAGAGAGAGAGGACAGGTAAGAGGCCTGCGTGTGTGTTTGTGTTTCTCTGCATGTGTGCTTTAGCGCTGTATTATCCAGATTAAAAGGATCCTATCAGTGTCCGGGCTGAAATGGCCGGAGGGAGGGAGAAAAGTATAGAGAAAGGAGTATGAGAGATTAGGAGGGGGGGGGGGGTCAAGCCAGATAGGCCTAATGACTCTGAGTGGTTTTGTGTGTGTGTTTCTAGAGGGGCGGTTGTTGTCCGATGTAATGAGTGACATCAAACACACAGCTGGCACATAACTGGGACCCGTAATGAGCTGCACGCGGTGAACCTGCAGCCGCCACCGCTGAACTGGAGCTACTGGTTAGAGTCCTGCGACACTGTGCTGGTGAGCCGATCCAGGCCGCAGTGTGGCTGCGAATACTGACATGTGTACATTTAACCCACTGTTGTGTTTACCTTCCACTGCAGACTGCCAGTGAAGAGGTCAAGTCCTTAACCATTACATCCTTTTACATACATCCCTTTTTTTGGAATTCGTAAAATCATTTCAGGTAGATTTCAGGATTGAGTGGCCATTCATTGGTTGGGGAAAATAATGTTGCTAATTCTTCAGCAACAGATGTCTTCCACTTCGGTGCAATAGAAACTTTTTTTTCTGGCCACACGATGAATGTGACGCCAACATTCTTTTAGCTCTGTTTTTGGTCTCCACCAGCTTCTAGGGGAAAAAAATATCTGCATCTTTAGCTACTAATGTTGAACTGTGCCGCAGCTCGACGCTAAGAAGTCTGATGTTATGTCCTCCTGAGCAGGTAATGTAACATCTGCCGTCTGGGGCCGTGAATATAAGAAGATAAGAGTGGACCAAACCAATGAGCTGAAACTCACTATATACTGAGCTAAATACGTTATTTATAACTTAAATCAGGAAAATGCATTACCACAGCGGCTATTTTTAGTTTAGATGTTGTTATCTGCAACTAAATGTGTTTCCAAAGTTCAGTGGAAGCTGAATGAGGCTTCAAACGACTGGGTTACAGTCCTTTAAGCAGAAAATTCCCTCTGTGTTTTCTTAGACGGTGTTTCCTCGCATAGCTGCACTGGTGGGATGCTAACACAAATAGAATCTGATACTAAAAAGACTGTACGGTACCCTCCTAATTTGACTGTCTTTGAGTGGTGAAGCCTTGCAATTGCTTTGTGGGAAACTCGGCATGTATTTCTGCAATGTATGAGGACTTTGGACTTTGTCTCCAATCCCTTTCATTGATGTTAGAGAGGCAGCACCTTGGTAAACGAATGGTGACCGCGCATGTCAACACATAACAGCAACCGTCTGCAGCCAGGAAACCTGTTTGCATCTCATTCATCCATCTCTCCCCTGATCGCAGTATAATTCACTATCCAATAAAGGCCAAAATGACAGAATGCAATCTGTTTGCAGCCAGCATCAACATTTGCAGCATCCAATAACTCTTGGATTGGATCTTGGAGAACATATGAGCCAGGTAGGACTGTCTTAGGACATTAAATAATGTGAATGTATCCTTAAATCCACACTTCTGATCCCTTTATCGCGAAGCAATTGGAATGCCGATCTCATGGAATAATGAGCTAATGACTTACCTTCCTCTTGGATGCCTTAGTCACGGAGGTCGTGACCAGCACAAAACCCCACAGGACATAGAGCCTGGAGGGATGAAGAGCAGAGGGGGAAAATTAAAAGCAGCTCTGCAAGACTTTAAGCAGGTTGTTCCATAATTGTTCCTTGACCTAGTTAAATGTTGAGTTTGTATGTACTCTGCACACTTACAGAGGCCCATTGTCCTCAATTCAATGGTCATCTTTTTTCTTGAACTATTTTTCCCCAAACGTAAATTTAGTTTAGTAACTGTGTTGAGTGAACACCCTATCGAATGTTCCAATGACGTAACTCTACTCCAGCAACCAATTATGCCACTTTATTACCCACTACAGGGGTGGACACACGTTTACTTTTCCCTTCAGGGTTCACAGGCAAACATTTCTCTCTCTCTCACACACACACACACACACACACACACACCGTAAGTGTGTGTGTGTGTGTGTGTGTGACCGTAAGTTAGTCATGAAGGGTGATGGCATTGAATTACATTTGTAGGCCTACTTTAGGACACATTACCCACTAGAGCAGCTTTTCATGATATTTTCTTGATATTGAGTCGTCAAGTGTATTTTCGTACAAATATACTAGTTTTAAAGAACACCAGCAATTGCCGACACAAGTGCACGAGAAACAAGTGGAATAACCATCTCTTCATCTGCCAAGAAAACAGCCTGAACACGATAATAAACGACTTCCTAAAATGCGCGTTTAGGCTCGAATCACCACGATGACCAAAACCATCACCACAACCACAAGTCCGCAAGCCACATGCAGTCGGGGTAATTGGTGCTTTCTTCCCAGTGTGGTGCACCGCCGTGGTCCCTGCAAGCTTCCCCACATCAGACTACATAACTACCCCGAAGGACCCAGACAAAGGTCCCGCACAGACCGACACAACAGAGCCGCTCAGGCCGAAGTAAGGACCCCCTACCCGGAGTCCACGTTTTCGCGGCCGCTACAGTGGCACATTGTAGAATAAAGTGCGAGCCGAGGGACAGGGGGAAAGAGAGGGAGGCCGAGACACGCAACAGAGGGGAGACTCAAAGAAATGTGCCCTGGGGGGGGGAAGACTCGAACCTAAACCCAGATGTCTTCGGGTAAAAATTCCTATCATATCATATATCCCGAAGCGCAGCGCGCAACGAGGAGGCGTCGCGCGTAAAAGTCCAAACTTCGCCGTAAAAACAAAAACTTTATAAAACTTGATAGAATCGCCTCCACGCGCAACATGAACACCATGCCCGCTTTAAAGGTGGATGTGATGTTGCGTACCAGCGGACTGAGAGGCAGCAGGTTGCGGCTGTAAAAGTCAACGTGTTGTATTTTTTTTTTTTTACCTGATTAGTAAACCGAGCCGCATGCTCCTCCAAGAGTCACACCGGTCCCCACTGCGCGACTTTTGGGAACTATTGATGATCAGTCCCGGCTTGGTGGGTTGTGGTTGTGGTCTGCTCCGGTCTGCGCGCTCCTGAAAGAACTTGTGGTGAAATCTTGCGTGCGATTCTTCAGCTCTCCGAGTCCCCTTCGTCCTGTCACAGTCACTCCCCGGGATTCTCCGAGAGTGGGAAAGGTTCGAGTTTTTTTCCCCTCTCTCTCTCTCTCTCTCTCTCTCTCTCTCTTTCAGCCCGTTCACTCGGCAACTTTTTTTTGGGGTCCTTACTTTAAACTGGTGTGACGCCTGGCAGCCAGGGGGCCAACGGGAAGAGAGGAGACGCAAAATGACGGATTACACAACTCTCCCTGTCTCCTTCTCTCACTTTCACGCGCATACAACACACACTGCCACATCCTCTCTCTCTCACTCACACACACACACACACACACACACTACATTGTTCTAGCTCGCACTGATCAGTAGTATTGATGGTAGCATCTGCAGCAGGGAAGCACAAAGGTGTACGGGCCAAACATTCTGCCAAAGCAACCACCAACTGTTCATTCACGTAGTGAGTGAGTGTTCAAAGGAAAACATGATTTCCATATTTCTTTATAGCCGTATGACAGAAAATATATTTTTGAATGATCCAAACATCGCTGTGTGTTCTCATAACTGTGTAATCACATAAGTGCCTGCAAACGGACACGTTCCGCCAGATAAATACACCCGAGAGACGAGCCACATCTGAGCAGGAATGATGTCTCTCCGGGTGTGTGTCCATCGATGGGAGGGTGGAACCCGTCTTGCTTGCGGGCTGAAGCAGATGTGAAACCTGCCAGATGTCAACTTGTGTTACAGAATATTTGTTTGGTCGTAAGCCACCGACCGGCCCAGTCTACCCGAAGACACCCCGCGGGCGTCCACGTTATAATGACAAAATAGTGTCAGACAACCAAGAATGCAAAGAGTTTAAGTTCACTTACTCTGTCCAAAATGTGCGTGTTTCACTTTGACTTGTTACAGGAGTAATGTGTTATAATCATAATAAACATTCCAAATGTTGTTGTAAACATGGTCTAGATGGGAAAAAATCTGTGTGAACGGGCTTTGCTTTTGGACTCTGCATGCGTTGTTTAACATGCACATGCTGCATTCTGGATATGGTTTAGGATAATAATAATAATAATTATAATAATAATAATGGTGGCTGTATGCTAGACAAATAAAATAAAACATCTTCATCAAGAAAAAAAGGCAGAAAGAAAACAGAGCTGACATGATCAACATGGACAAGAAGAAAGAGGGGAAAAAACGTAAGCAGTGCATGTCAGAGTAAAAGAGTAAGATGAAGTATAAATAGGTGATGAGAAAAGCCAGAGCAAAGTGAAACTTATACGATACTAAAAACATTGTTTACTGGGGAAAAGATCAGAGCCCGACTCATCAGCATAACATTTCCAACCCTGTTCCCGGTGAGAAGCAAGGCGAGATAGTGGAAATGTGGGAGAGGCGGCTGTAGTGGAAGGGAGGGCCATAAGTTATGGTCGGACACACGCCCAGGGGTCGAGGCGTCCCAGGGCCAAGCGGCTGCTGCTTTTCTTGGACATGCTTCCTCCAACGCGGACACGGCGATGGCGAAGGAGATTTGCGACTTCAAAGCTGGCTGCGAGCCGACGACTTACATCTTAAACCACATTACAGAGCGGCCTTCAGATCTGATCTGTGAAAATAAAACGTTGAAGGCGTACCCAGAATGATGACGGTAGATTCTAGAAGTCAATGCACACACACACACACACACACACACACACACACATAGCAGGGTTGTGTGTGTGTGTGATTAGTGAAATGGATATCTCTGTACTTCTAAGCAGCATGTCTATCAGTAACTACAATTAGCCGAAGGTCATTGCCGTGGCCACCAGTGGTCCGTGAACACTTTTAGCCCTGTGCTCGACTCCTCCCTCCCCCCTTTATCAGCACCTTTTCTCTGGATCCCTGAGAGGCAATAACTATGTTGGCCTGCCGACACGCAACACCAAGCAAAGAATCCTGATTAACAGAATGTCTGTATCAACTAGACATCACAACACACAGATGTGTGTGTGTGTGTGTGTGTGTGTGTGTGTGTGTGTGTGTATCCGGGGAAGTCTGCATGTAGCTGCCGATCTGCGACGCGTCTCGGGCGGTTGACTTGAGTAATAGGCCTGCAGATCAGCGCAGCGGGGCCCGTGGGGGCGATACATCACTCGAAAAACTCTTTGCATGTACACACAAACACTGCCTCCCAATCATATACACACACACAAACGCACGCGCACAGTTCGGCCTCGGGCCCAATAAGCCTGCATCCCTTTTACTACTGAAGTTAATAATTCCTCCACACACGGACTCGGGGTGGACGCCTCTGCAGGCTGCAAAGACAGCAGCGAGACGAACTGACGTTAATATGATAGTCGTCATTAACCCTTTTCAGACCACTGGCTACAGTCGTCCATGTTTGGGTAACAATGTCAGACGATCCGCGAGGATTAGGCTTAGGGGACAGAAGGGTTGGGGTTAGGGGACAGAAGAGTTAGGCTTAGGGGACAGAAGGGTTAGGCTTAGGGGGCAGAAGGGTTAGGCTTAGGGGACAGAAGGGTTGGGGTTAGGGGACAGAAGGGTTAGGGTTAGGGGACAGAAGGGTTAGGGTTAGGGGGCAGAAGGGTTAGGCTTAGGGGACAGAAGGGTTAGGCTTAGGGGACAGAAGGGTTGGGGTTAGGGGACAGAAGGGTTAGGCTTAGGGGACAGAAGGGTTGGGGTTAGGGGACAAATGACGTAGTCATGGGCCCTAATGGATGACATATTTTACAAACAATTCATGGTGTCCAGAGGATGAAGCAGGACTACTTTGATGATCCCCCTGACATATCTTCTCATGCCATGAGCAGGTTTGTCCTTTTTCAATCAAACATGCATTGATTAGTTGGTTATCCAACAGCATCACGGTTATTTTATCATGCAAGAAAAACAGGACCAAAAAGACACATAAGATAAGGAATATTTTCAAATTTTTTCTGTATGTCGGATTTCGCAAATCTGGCAGTCATCTGCAGCACATATGACACTTACATGAAAATATGTATATGTAAGCCGTTATGAATGTCTTGCAAGGGATGTGATAAAACTCCCAAATGCAAAAGCATGTTCCGGTTTAAGGCGTTAACACATTGTTCAACAAAGGAAGGTGACCGACTTTAATTTGGACAGGAGAAATCCAAACATTTATATAGAGAACGTCATGGATCGATATCTGTGAAGGCTGCTAACTAAGCGTGGAGTCCTGACCCAAACAGGCCAGACGGCCTCAGAAGCCTCGAGTAGAGACGAGAGGGAGAGAAAGACAGACGGGGACACAAAGGGAGGGAAAAGAAAGGCAGCAGCAGAAAGGGGATGAAAGGGAATTCGAGAGAAAGAGGCAATGGCAGATTAGACGGGAACTAAGCAAGTGTAAAGCAGAGTGAAAGCGAAAGAACGCAGGAATGGGGTGCGATTTGTCTGGCTCAGATGGAGTCAATATTTGCTCCATTCCACCGATCCTGTGCCAGGGTCCGGATCAAAGCGGGGCATGTGTGCTCTGAAAAGGGCACAGGGAGCCAGAGAAGAAAACGGGCAACATCTTTAAAGGAGAAACCAGACAGATATGTTTCCACTAAAAGCATTTAATTCAGTGCACTGTAAGCAAAAGCTGCATTGATGGAGCTTGCGTAGAAAGGCAGTTAAAATGGTTCAAAAGTGGTAAAAAGAAGGAGATGAGGGGATCAAAGGGCGTAGCACTAACGAGGAGTAATAGTGTTCCCTCAAAAGACAACGGCATGAGCGAGAGAGAGCGAGAGGTCACCTCAGTCGGAACCTGGCGGCTGAAATAACCGTGTTCCGATTATTCACACAAAGGGCAATTGTTGGTCCATTCAGAGAAGCCACTGGGCCACTTGTATACACATGACGACGATAAACAACATTGTCTGTGTGTGTGTGTGTGTGTGTGTGAACGGGCATGTAAGATATGGCTTGGCACAGTGCAGCCGTGTTTGGCACCGGACGCACCAGGTGACAAATGCTTCGGTATGTTCACGCCCGATTGGCTATAGACGACTGTTTGTTGTATCGAAGCCTGAATTTTCTGTGTTCACGCTGTTAACGCTGCTACCACTAACTCACATAATCAGAACAACTTTAGATATAGAGAAAGCTGCACTCATCTGTTGGAGGGATTTTTCCCTCAACCTGTTAAACATCTAAAAATGCAACTATTTGTTTTCAACATTGGTTTAAAAAAAACACACACACAAAAAATGCTAATAAAGGTCATCCCTTACCTATTTACTTATGCATAAAAACTCTTTCCAGAGTAGCTGTGGCAGCTCCATGGTGGAAATGTACAATCAACCCTATCAACAGTTGTATGAAGGGGCCCGAATCTCTACACAACAAAGACGAAAGAGTGATTAATAATGCAGGACGCAGAGAGAGGCCCCTATAGGTTCAGTCCATACGGAGTCTGGACGTTGCATATTCCCACACAAATTTGCATTCAATCAAATAACCAAAGGAAAACCAAAATGGCGTGAATTAGGAGAGCGCACAGAGCCTCGGTATCTTGGTATTAGATTGAATGGAGCGCTACGAGAACGGCACCAATACACGCACACACACACACACACACACACACACACACACACACACACACACACACACACGTCCACATCCCTGCAAGAAAGTAAACAAGGAAGAACCCTGCAACATTTCAAACAGCCACGTCAAGTACTTGGCCGCGTACTCCGGCAGCTCCTCCCCTCCTCCGGCCTCCTGTGAGCTGACCGGCTCGTCTCTCCTCCTCTCGGCCAGGTTTAAGTTTTAGGGCCCTCGACGGGCCGGAATCCTGAAAACAAGCCGAGGTCAAAGTCTAAAGTCAGCGTCTGCTCCTCTTACTCCCAAAGGCTTCGCTGGTCTCTACTCAACACGCTGAGATGAGGAAGGGGGAATGAAAGTTTATTTATGCTCTGGATACACTGCGTGCACAGCAGATTAAAAATTGTCTTGAATAAATTTGAGTTTGCAAATGACCTAATTTGAACAGCATTCCAGTAAATATCCCATCAGTTAGATTTCCCTCTGATCCTAAACGTTCTCTTCCAACTATTTGTTTTTTAATGAGAGATTGTTTTTCTGTCAGCCCAACGACGTCTCGAATCCTCCTCGGTTCTTTGGCATTTTGTTAGTTTTGAACAAGGCGAGCAGCAGTGTGGGACATCACAGCATGGGCGTCTTCCACATGGGTCGGCACAAAGTCACGCAAGCAAATTCAAAACTGCTGCTGGTCCCCCGATCCGTCCCGTCCTCCCCTCCCTCTCACGCAGAGTTTACAGGGAGTAGCCGCAGAAGGGACAATGGCCACCGTAAATAATGGCGAATATACCGAGGGGTCGGTTTATTCTCATCGCTTACTAAACTGGCTGGAGCGTCAACATGACCTCTGACCTTCCCCTGAACCCATAAACTCCTCCTTCCTGGGAGCGATTCGGGCCAGTTCGCTACAACAATAAACCTCATGCCCTTTTTCACACCTCGCCTCTGTCTGCTCCCCTCTTCTTTCTAAGTTTCCCCCCCCTGTGATGAGAGCGGGAGAGGAAATCAGGTCATCGGTGTGTCGACTGAGGCCGAGACTGTAAACTACTGTGCCGGGTTGTTGAGCTGTGTGTGTGTGTGTGTGTGTGTGTGTGTGTGTGTGTGACTTCCTCGCACGCAGGAGCATCAATTGCGTTTTAAACATAAAGCCAAGTGCAAGCACACGCCTGAATCCCAGGCGCACAGCGGGGGGGTTAAAGTGGAGGGACGGGTGGAGAGAGCAGCCAGATCAAATACGGAGCAACATAACCCAAATAACTCCTTTGCATAAACTGTGGGTTGAGACTCAGCTGGACCCAGAACAGCGAGGGGAAGGAGAAGGGGAGACAGAGGGGGAGTTGGCCAGTGGCAGTGAGCGCTGAGCCCCCTAGGCCCGGCACCGTGGGTGGGCCGAGGTTTTGGGGATTTAAGAGGAAAGCTGTCTCACAACTTTATGCCGCCATTCAGCGTTTAAAAGACTTCTTTTGCTTCTTTTTGAATTGTTGCTCGGCGCTGTAAACAAGCAAATGAGTCCCCTCCCGCCTCCATTGTGGATTTTATGTGTGTGCTAGCGACGCACCGCCGTCGTATATATTTGCCTGGAAGGATCCCCCCCCCTCGGCACACCTGTTAAGTGACCTGTAAGCCAAGTAAACAGTCCAACTAATCAAGTTCTATTCGCTCAGGTGGGCACTTACAAGCCCTATCGGAACAAAGGCATGGACCCTGGATATTGGGATATTAAGTGAACTAAAAGGTCTTAATAAGTGTGTGTTTGTTGAGAGGAGGTCAGTGGAGGGTCTCGACCGCTGGGTCCCTGTCGCTGTTTGGCTCCGAGTCCCACAGACCTCCTGTTATTGTTTTCAGTGGCTTCACTTCTAAAGTTGCCCTGGCAGTGATCACATCGTTCTTTTTGTCCCTACTCTAACTCTCTCTCACACGCGCGCGCGCGCACGCACGCACACACGCACACACACACACACACACACACACACACACACACACACACACACACACACACAGGTTATTTATAACGGGGTGGAAAGGAAGGCAGCCCGGCCTCATAGGGCCTATTTTGGGAGGTTGAGCCTTCAATCAGTCAGGCTGACAGTTTCTCGGTGATACCAGGAGAACAATACAGAGCAGCCGCTTTATCTTCCTCGGGCCCGCCTGTCGGGCTCTGCCGCCCGCCCGGGTGACCGTCGCACCGCCTCCTTCCAGGAAAAAATGGACTTCCGCTACAACAGTCGTCCCAAAGTCTGTCACTTCACAACCAATCCTGAAAGATTTTTCTAAATCTGGAAATACTTTCAGTCAGCTGGTGTCAATGCAGCGAACACGTAGAGCTTCTAAAAAGACTGCAGGACTTCTCCACCGAGATGTTGAAAAAGCATTAAAGAGTTTAATGGACAGAAAATCAGCCACTATTTTGGTGATTCCAAAATTTGTTCCTTGACAGCGAACGCACGGCCGTGGTAATAACTTCTCCCACTGAAAACCTACAGACAAAAAGAGAAACAATATTTCCTCATGTGAAACAACAAAACTGCAGAGCATCACTTTCCTGACTTTCCACTCAGAGGAGAAGAACAGCTCTGAATGGTTTTCACATGAATATGTTGCTCCCATATTAAACTTCAGTAGATATCCATCTGTCTCCCTGAATTAATTACTCTCACATCGTGTTGTAGTAAAAAAACGTTTCTTTGCTGCCCACACAGCAGCATTCTTTTTCAGTAAACCCTTAGGCTAAAAATAATTTCCTATGAACTCTGAGCGACTCCACCAGTTGAATGTGTGTGTGTGTGTGTGTGTGTGTGTGTACAGATAGCATGGGCTGTGGGTGCAGAAGGGCACAAAGAGCCTGATTTTGTTATCTCTTATGTCGGGATTTCAGTGTTTACTGGAGCTAATGGTCCGGGTCATCACTACGCAACTACTGTGCAATGCTGGCTGGTAGCTGCGCCGTATTTTATCTTCTCATTTAGCAACAGGCCAACAGCAGAGTACTATTAATACACATCATCTTGATGTTATAGTATGAGATGAAGAAAGCATCAGTGAGAAAGAACTTAGAGGCAGTTCTCCCAAATTCCCAAAATTATTGTTTGGTTTTCAGACATATTTGGCTAGACTTTGGGTTAGAGTTTGGAAACATCTCAATGGAATGATATTCATTGGGTACAGACATCCGTCCTCTCAAGATAAAGCGTAACAACTCTGTCCTTTGATTTTTCATCCATGGTGTCAGAATTGACATTTTCTAAATACCTCAAGATCAGAACTTGCTAAACTAAAGACATTCCCATCTGAGTGTAGCCGTAGCAAACGTTACCATGCCAACACACCAAACGCATCTCAGGTCTTCTGACGGACGCCTGTCATCCACCCACCTAGCAGCTACAGCCTGGAGAAAAGGATTTGGTTCCATTCCTTAAAACATACACAATCTCCCCTTTTCTGTACAGACATACGAACTCAACTTCTATTTGGTGAAATCTTCGCCCGACTAAAGACCCTCTTTCAATCCGAGGTGACCCGTGTGTGACTCACAGTGGAGACTTCTCCGTTAACCCGCCTCACCTTTTCTCTCTCCGGCCCACTGAGTGAACTAACCACACAATCAGCTTCACATCCAGCGCCGCAGGAGGGGCGGCTTTTGTCAGAGTCATCTCGGTTTGTTTCCCCCGGGCCAGACGGCTCCCTCTGTGTCACTGTTGTGACTGATGTCTTTTCCATCCTGCTGCCCTCTCTCAATTAACAAGGAAAAAAACTCCCAATCTTTTCGACCTTTACCTTGACATTGCTGTTTCCACTAAACACACATGAAAACACACAGTCCTGACACCGCTGCTCTCGCTCCTATTTTAGTCAAATCCCCCTCCGTGTCCTCTCTTTGCTCCAGTCTTTTAAAGGTATGCCTGGTTTCCATTCGGACATCCCGACACTGACGTACGCCAGCGGGAGCTTCGTATACTTAATGGTTTTTGTGAAGCAGCTATATTGACGTAATGTTGATATTAGACTGATAGGGATCATATAATGGCATTAAAGCTCTTCTGTACTTTGTATGACTTTTAGGATTTAACAGGAGAAGCCATTAGTGGACAAATCAACAAGTCAGATAGATTTGATATTCTTTTATTACAAATTTTTAGCAGCCATCTCTTTGAACAAAGCCAAAGTATACCAGCTTGAACATGTACAACAACACTTACTACATGAGGGACTCCTCATTATCGAGGACCTTTTCATCAGAACTCTTCCAAGTTGCTCCTGGTGTCTCGTAGCCGTGTGAGGGATGTCAGCACCTCCTCTGTCGGCCGCCTCCCGAGCTGCACGCCGCCTCTGCAGCGCACGTTCACTGCTCCACTATCGCTCTCCTTATCTCCCACCACTGGACACGAGTACAATGACGTAATAATCAGTTATGGTAACATCAGTAGCAGGAAAATTGCTTCAATTTCAGCTTCAACACATTAGGTAGCCTCAGTTCCCCCCCCAATATTCATCTTTACCAAATATGTAGTTGTACTGGGCGAGCTGAGCAGAGCGGATCTTCTTATTTAAGGTCGCTCCCTGATCATCATTCAAATCGGCCCTGAAGCCGGCGTCACTGAACTGCTGCACCACCTAAACACAAGAGAGGCGGTTCTATTAGGACTACGTCTGTACTATAACAAGCGAATGAATAATGACAGATAGAACCCGAGTCACAAAGAAGGTACACTTGGTCTGCTGATGCAACAGAAGGAAATAGTCATCGTGGCCCGGACCTGTTTGCTGTACGACTCGCTGTTGCCCCCCACAGGAATGACCATGACCTGCGCCGGCGACAACCACAGAGGCCTGGGTGAAGGAGAGACAAGTCAGGCGCTTGTGAGCATCGACTGTACAGCCTGACAAAATGTTTCTGACTCAATGTGATGATTCACGGTCGCCTCACCATTTCCCTCCGAAGTTTTCGGCCAGTATAGCGATCATTCTCTCCAGGGATCCCAGCACTGCTCTGTGGATCATCACTGGCCTCCGCAACTGTCCGTCCCGACTGAGGAAGACAATAAACATCGAGACTCAAGGCTCGTCAGACACAATTCACTTGGCAATATTGATTTAGAATTTTGCATTAACGGGAGAAAACCTGTACAGGCAGGGATCATCGTCAGAACTACCAGTTTGGTTCGTTTCTGCATAAAATGGTTTACCATGAAATTAACTATAATCAGGGCAAATATCAATGCAGACATTTAAAAAAAAAAAAAAACATGAAGTAGGGCACACCTCTTTTTTAAGAGAATAAAAAGAGGTTGAAGGCAGAAGCAGGGAGCAACACGGCCTGAAGAGGTCAATTAAATAAAAAGGACTCATCTCTCATGATCCAATCAGGTCTAATTAAGTTAGACTGCTCTCTCTTTACAGAACATCACACACAGAAAGCCCAACAGACGTAGGATTGTTTAAGATGCTGCAAGCAAACAGCAAAAAATTACCACTCACCCAACATATTGAAGGTCAAATTTGATTGGCAGCTGGAAGTCCAACTGGATGGTGGCACACTGGTGTTGTCTGCCAATAGCATCTTTGATCAGAATGTCAATCTATGAAGAAACATGTTGGAGCGCGTTAGCATCAGCCGTCGCTTCTCTATCCTGACGCTGCTTTGCACAAACTGCCTTTTTGCGGACAGAGATGGAAACAGATGTGTTTCCAAGAGAAGCCGATCCTGCTACGTGTTAAAGGTCATTATGGAAAATATCACTTAATCAATGTTCTGGATGTTAGCAGATACTATGGGTTCCATTCGATGTGTGTAGTACAAAATCAAGAGCCAAGTGTTTAAATATCACGGCAAACTTCCAGACGTGCAGTGGGCGGCGCCCTGCTGCTCGGCCTCCTCACGGGGACGTTTGCTCTAAATAACCAAACGGCCCGTTTCAAAATCTTCCAGAATTGGCAAACTGCCCAGTTTGTGGCAGAAAGCACGAGTCTGCACGCTTCCTGCGTGTCGCCCTTCTCACTGACCTTGGGTCCGTAGAAGGCGCCGTCTCCTGGATTCAACTCCCAACGCTCACCAAAGTGCTGCAGACTCCTCTCCAGCTGCTGCTCACACACATACAGATACAGATAATGTAACTGTTAATGCACATTATGACAGCCATGTTGGTCTTTCTGTGTGGGGGCTTGGTTCCACAATTCAATTCAATTGAATAAGCTTCAACTGCCGCGGTGCCTATTGTCAGATGTCCATGGGGATTTAGGGATAAACATTTACCCAGCAGCCCGGCGCACATCGCTACTGAAAAGTACCACACGTGTATCAGATTGTGTATTTCATTACACCGTGTCATTTAGTTCAAAAGAGGGGGTTTTCTAGCAGTGATTAACTGGATTTAGATTACAATACATACAAATATCCACAGCTGGGCCGGCCTAAGACTACGTACGATTTTGGCGAACTCCAGGAATGTGAGTGGAACGTGTGTGCGTTCACCTGCTCAGCGTTGTCCCACTGCTCAGGCTCCCCGAGGCACGGTGCAGGACGCGTAGACAGGAGGCAGTGGAAGGAAAACCCAAACACTTGATACACACTCCTCACAAAGTCCAAACAAGACCCGATCTCTTCTTCCAGCTGGAGAGACAGAATGGAAAAACAGAAGAAATTTGAACACGAGGGCAACAAGAGGACATAAGGGTTGAAAATTCCAACCAGGGTCAGTCAAGAAAAAAAAAAAGGTAGCTGACAATGTATTTGCTGTAAAGCCTCCATAGATTGAATCAGTTTTTTTAGAAGCTAACAGACTGATGATTATCCTGTGACTATGATCTGCATGAGCATCATGGGATCACTGTGTAGGGGATCAGGATTACACACGGTGGAGCCGCAGTGATGCACACGTGGAGGTTTAATGTTTGAACGGGACAAAGACCTTCATTCATCCAGACGCTGGCCTGCTGGAATGTCTCGGGAGGTATTTGCACAGCCCATCTAATGACTGTTATATAGTCGCACATGCGTCCCGCTCTGTTTCCAACGCACTCACGGCCCCGCGAGGACAAAAGCAGCGGCCTAGGAAAACAAAGTCTGCATCGCAACGATGCAGCTCCATACGTGTTGTCTGTACCTGCTCGGGTGTGCAGAAGATGTGAGCATCGTCCTGGCAGAAGCGGCGAACTCGAGTGAGACCGCCGAGCGCTCCGGAGAGCTCGTTGCGATGCAGCGCCCCGAAGTCGGCCCATCGCAGAGGAAGCTCTTTCCACGAGCGGACGCGCTGCTCAAACATCAGACTGAACACAGGGAGGGGGAGAGCGAGGCTTAGTCTGCAGGCAAAGCTTTCTCCACGAAAAACAAATTGAGAGCTTCAGACCTTCAAGCAAGGACATTTTTGGATTGAGGGTACATTATATATTTTTTTTAAAGGGCTTGGACTTGGTTTTAAAGTTAGGGTGGGGGGTGAAGCGTTTAAATGCAATGGTTGAGGTAAGGGGGCCTCACCAGTGTGCAGGACAGTTCATGGGTTTGAGAGCGTAGGTCTGAGAGCCCTCTGATGTCACAGTGAACATGTTGTCGCTGTAGTGCTCCCAGTGACCCGAGCGCTCCCATAATGCAGTGCTGTACAAAGTCGGGGTCACGACCTCGTTGAATCCTCGCCTTCGGTACTCACTCTGCAAGACGTCAGGAAGGAAGGGTGTGTGCGACAATGAGTCCAGGGCGGGAGCAGACGGTCACAACAGCGGAATAACGGAAGTAACAAGAGCAATATTCTGACGAGTGATGTGTGGGCCCGCGGGATACAAATCACAAGGTATAATGTAATGTTACGTTGTTATTATATGTGCATGTGCACAAGATGTTGGAAAACATATTTAATCTTCACCCAAAGAAGGAAACACTGATGACCTTAACCAGACTCGGGGCGTAGTTTGGGTTTGCAGAATCAAGACGTGTGGATACGGTATCTCTTGGGTCCACAAGTCGTGCCGAACAAGGTTTAAAAGCGGCTGCAGATTCAATGTGGCAGAGGTCAAATACGGACTAGTAGGTTACACAGGATTCCAAAGCCATTCTATTGTAGAAGCTCAGCTGTCGCGTTTGAGGGTTTTCTGACATTGTAATGAAATGATATAGATGTCAGTATAAATCCAGAGTCACGGACTGTAAAGAGTGTGTGTTCACCTTAATGAAGTCTGTGAGGGTGTTGTAGATGTAGGCTCCTTTAGGCAAGAAAAAGCAGCTTCCTGGACTCACATCGTTAAAAAAGAACAGCTCCTGGTCCTACGCAAAAACCAGAACACACACACATCAGAAAACTCAATATAATAATTCACTTTTTAAAAATGTATCCTAAACTAGATTTTGTCTTACTGTCCCGATGCGTCTGTGGTCCCTCCTCCTCGCCTCCTCCTGCTCGCTCTCCCACTGCTCTTTATCCTTCTCTCCTGGAAAGGCCACACCTAAAAGACGCATCAAACCGGAGGACTCCGTCTGATTGGCCAGGGTCACAGGTGACAGCTGGGTTGGTACAGATGCGCAGTGAGGAGAGGCAGAGGGGTGTAAAAACAATTTTTTTAAAGCCAACCAGGAGGTGGAAAATGAAAAAGGGGGAGTGGGGTCAGCCAGAAGAGGAAGGGTAAACCGATGAGAGACGGCACTGATGGATAGTGATGTTTTGGTAATGGCTGAGAACAGGAAACTGGCCTTTGCTAGACACAACATCCTGCTGCTGATAATAATTCTGACTGCCATGGAATCACAGTTTGTCCAGTGGCAGCTCAGTAGGGAAACTACTCCCTGCTGCTCAATCATAAGAGACAAAGAAACATTCCATTGAGCATGAGACACTCGGGACAGACACTTTGAGAAAATTTATGCTGGATGAAATAACAAATTGAAGGGCATCCGCGTAATTCAAATGGAGGAAACTGAAGATTACACAAGAGTAAAAGTACATTAAACCCTAAAGAGCCCAGCAGAGGACAGTTACACACACACCTGGAGTGTCTTGAACACTTTGAGGAAGCCTGTGTGTGGGAGGAGGGGGCCTTTGCAGACCGCTATGCTGTCTCCACACCTGAGTCACACAGAAAGGATAAAACTGGATTAGGATGAGGTAAATGTGTAAATGACACGGCAGCCCACATGTATAGGTATACGTGTGTATTAATACCTGTAGATTGTGATGGTGGGACCGTTCATCTGCTCCTCGACGAGCTGAAGTCTCAGCAAACTGTTCTGTAAGAAGTTCAAATCACAAAACACACATCATAGTGTGAACACAGACACTTTAGCATGAAGGAATAATGACCTGCAGGCTGTCCGCTGTAAAAACGGTGCATCGTTATGAGACACTAGTATATCTGACCTGGAAGAGCTCTCGGACCTCTTCAGAGTTGATTTCCAGTCGGGACAGAGGAAGCTTGAGTGCTGCAGCCTTCTTACATCTCTCTTCCACATCACTCAGAGACCAGGCACTGTGTGCAGAGGAAAGAAAGGGGGACATTACAGCAGAACAGAGTAGTGAAGAGATCTTTTTATTGTATTTGTAATGTTAAAAGGGGCAGCAGAAAGACCCCTGTGGAGGCCAAACATTATTATGCAAAATAATTAGGGGTGTAACGATTCATTCACTGAATCGATTAATCGCGCGAAACTCTGAACAACAACAAAACACAGCGTGGAGGAGACGACTGCGAGCGAGACATTTACAAACCAACTTATGGATCCAGCGCGTGGAAACATTTTGGCTTTTGCAAACACGGAGGTGTTCTAAATAACTCGGTCGCTGTTTGTAGAATATGTAGAAGACAAATAAAAAACACGGAAACACGCCGAATCTTTCCGGCCATCTACTAAGGCGCCGTGGGATTAAACAACGCCGACAGTCAGGCACCTCTAGCAGCGTTACCGCTGCAGCAGCAGCAGCAGGTAACTCCAGCTCTGCAGACACCTCATTGATCCAAACATTGTGTAATTATTGTGTAATGTTTACATTGAAAATGGCACTTGATTCAAATAAAAGGTTAATACATTTGCCATTAATTGTTGTTTGCGTGTTTATAATATCCATAATTTAAACCTGATTTCCTTACAAGAAACAACAGGGATCTCAGAAACTTTGCCTGCACTGTCCAGTAAAGTTACTGAATCGATTTCAAGTCGCTGATCGAATCGTTCTAAATTAACCCAGATCGTCCATGAATCGGCAACAACGAATCGCGATTCGAATCAAAGTTAAAATGAATCGTTACACCCCTGAAATAATACATTTTATAATTCTTCTATAGGTCAGTGATTATTTAGTAGTCCAAAAGAGACCATATGATATTTTGACAGATTTTGCAGACTGAATTTCCAAAGATAAAAAACGTGTCCAGAGCGTTTACTCACCCGTCGTGTAGTAGATGGTCACAGTAAAGGCCGAGCTCGGACGCTCCTTCTCTGCAAACCTCGGCCCCAAATTCATTCTCCAACACTCCACCCAGGACGCACGCTCCTGTCCGCCATGCCGCCTAAGACGGAGAAGGTGACGAAGTAGGAGTAGAGATTTATTTATTTAATTACCACAGACAGTGCGCAACTGCTTTGCTGTACCAGAGTCAACCGTAAACTAATTTACAAATGTAGTTCCTGGATAGGAGATGGAGTAACATCAGTTAACATAGTATAGAAACACACTTCAAATTAAAAAGACATCAGCAGTAACATCGTATGTTGTTTCTGAAACATTAAGTGCACATTGAGCAACATTAAGTGCCTGTGCATCTGCGGGTTAGCCATGATTTCATCTTGAAGAAAACAAAATGATCCTTTGGCCTGAGAAACCCAGAACCAACTTATACCTTTCACTTTTTGTTGCAAGCACTCACAACTTAGGGGTATAACAAAAAATAGAAAAGACCACAAAAGCATTGGGTTTAAAAAAAGAAAAGAAAAAAAAGGAGCTGGGATTACCTGTCTTCCCTCATCTGTGTCAAACCCCAGAAGCTGCAGCTCACAGTCTGCCTCTAGGGGCTGTCCAAGCTCCCACAACTCCCCATTCACCTTACTGACCAGGGCTCCTTTCACACTACAGGCAGAGACGCAACAACACCGTTACAGCACTTCAGTAAGAAGAAACTCAAGAGAACACGTTTCTGCTCAAATCCATTTACCGCGCACTCTGCGCAACAAAGAGAGGGGTGGTGACACCAGCGGTCCCCTTCACGGTCCGGCCATCAGCCAGCTGGATGCTGAGCGGAGCTCCTGTAGCTTCAACTCTGCTCCGGCTGCAGCGTTTATCCCTGAGGGACTCAAAGATCCGCAGTCGCTCGAATGAAGCTGGGCACGCCTGCAAGACAGGAAAGTTGTAGGTCAGAACAGAAAAGGGATGAGAGAATAACAGGGATAATAGATTTCAACAATACCACCACACCGGTCACGTTTCTAAACAAGTTGCAATAAAAAGCGGTCATAACCTTCATGAGGGTTAGGTTTCCTGCTGGGCGGTTATAGTAAACGCCAATAGTTTTAACTAGGTGTACCTAATAAACTGTTAACAGAGCAGTCATTGATAAATCAATATTGGTATAAACAATGTGATTAACCTTCAGTGTTGACTTCTCAGCATAATGGTTGCAGTGTAATTAAGTGGATGAAAAAAATAAAAATAAAATGCCTTTGGCAAATGTTAGGTCATTTTCTTTGCCACCATTCAAATAGTTTCGGTTTTTTTTTATGCTTTACTTGAAGTAACCACTTTGAAAGCACACACGAGTGGGGGACCATGTAAAAAGGTTTTGTGGCGTCTCTTGCACAGATATAAAACACTGTACTGGTTATAAACTACATAAAGTTATATCAAAGCATGAACCAAACTTCCATCTGTCGGACCACGTCAACCTCTACCTCTCAGCACTGTCTTGTTAGCTAGCCACCTAGCTAGCGTTAGCTGTGCTCCCTGTCATGCTGTAATAACAAGACATGCGCACCTGGCTGTACCTCCTGTGCGCGCGAGCCGCTGTCCGACCGACTACCAGCCGAAATAGCTGCGTCACCGCCATCCTCTAACACACCTGCCTAAACACCCGGCGCTCATTACCACAGCTCCCACACCTGACTGTCACCCTGCTCTGCGAGCGGCCATAACACCGGAAGCAGAGATACAAAAAAAAGGCAGCGGTGACGTTGTCGGCGTGCACACGCATGACGCTATTGCCAAGCAGCGTGCGCGCACCCAGGCGTCAAATACCAGAACGCGCGCTAAGGCACATACCATAAACATCTGCGTGTGTTCGAGGGCTAATAGAGCGATGTTATCACCTCAATCCATGCACATTTAGATCAGGAACCCCGAGAAAATGTAATTATGGTGAATGTTTAAACGAAACACAGTCTCCTCTTAGTCTTGGCTCAAGATGAAGCACAACACATGACCACCAGCACGCACAGGACATCAGCTAAACTGCGCCTGCAGTGCAGAACCACCAGTACGCACCCCAAAAGTACTTCCACACAGGACCACAGCATGACGTCAGGCTACAAGGATGAACAGCAGTCACGTGCTGCATCACGTAGCTGCGCACCTCGCATCAAAACTACAGCTGCATTTGAAGCCGGTTGTTTTAGTGCCAAAGAGCAGTAGTGGCCTTGAGATTAGTAAGTGTAGTGAAAGAGATAGCATTTGTGAGATATTTGAGGGCAAAGTGTTACCACTCAAACATCGAATATATTGTGGAAGAACCATCGTCACCAGAGTTACCGTACCAATTATTTCCATATGTTAAAGCCTACTAAACTAAAACTACTGCAACATCGTTTTGAAATATCAAAACTTGACATTTGAAATGGTACGTTGGATATAATTATTAACTAGTAATAATTTTCTGGTGGACCGCTAGATGCAGTTTAAACAAATTAGGAGACAACTTGATTCTGATTTGGGACAAAAACGTATTGATTGTCACCATTTTCCGAAGAATAACTAGTACTGTGGTTACCGCAACAAATGGACGTACACGACACTTGTGCATCATCGGACATAAGAGCTGAAGTACCATTGAACTGCCACTAGGGGAAGCTACAACACTTTTAAAGCGCGCTTGATTATTCTTATTATACTTATTATTAAGTATTCGGACAGCTTTGAATACGTTTAAATTGTATTATAAATATTATATTTATAAAAATGGGACCACCTTAATTTATTTAACTAAACTTATTTCACTAGGTCTATGAAATACACTGAAAAGGACACGAGTGCTACACGTTCAAAAGCAATAGGTCTGCGGTTCTCTATAAGATGGATGCATAAAAACAGAGATGGTGGTTTTGTCTAATGTAAGGACTTAACTCGGCTATTAAATCAACATATTAATTAGCTTAGCGCAATTGTCAATAAGAACTGTAGAAGAATGGCACAGAGGCCATAAGGAAACATTTTACTTTGAATGATTGGCAACGGAGGAGATTCTGGCGCAATGTTAATGAATCAAGTATTTCATCGTTACAGATCAACTTGATTAAAATATAAATATATATATATATATATATATATATATATATATATAATTTGCAAATAGGTGTACAGTCATTGCTTAGTGTTATTCCGTTAATGTTGCGACTGAGGTTAAAGCGGATCATCAAACAATGTACTCAGTGAATTCAGTAAATGCATTAAGTGTACTGGGATACCTGAGCCAAGCGGAAATCACTAGTGTCACAAAGTTACTAAATGGCATTTCTAAAATGTGGCTTTCCAACAGTGTAAGTCGTAGTGTGCAAATGTTTAGCAACAATCAAAATAAAAAAAATAAAAAAGAAGAAACAATCAGTCTTCTGAAGGTGGTAATTAGACAAACGTAGAGGTCTTAGCAAGCAGAACAAAAGTCATAGAAAACAGCACATCTCCTCCCTCAGTAGATCAAGACAGCACCGACTGCTTACAGTCAATCGTGCAAACAAGATGTCTGCCGCATTAAGTGTGTGAGGGAAAACTGGCTACAACTCACTCCTCTACTCTAAAATCGAGGTCTTGTGAGCTGCAATATTCTTTGTGTAAAACAAAAAAAAAATAATATGCAGAAGGACTGTTAAATAATGCATATATTCACTGTGACGATAACAGAATGAGTGCATGTTTATCACACCAGAAAGGATTGGACACTCAAAGATCTGGGGTATAGCATCATTGATGAGAACAGCAGTTAAACTTCTCATATATACACAGACCATCAGCTTTGTCACATCTTCAATCAATTTCAAACTCAATTTGTCAAGGAGGAAATGGAGAAGAGGTTATTTATAGGGACACTTGAAATGTAGAACTTGATGAGTGCTCTGTAAGCAGGTAGTCTTTTTTATATAAACAGTAAATCTAGCTTTCACTGTGAAAAGTGGACACACCAAACTGGTCTGAGTCGATATTTAGCGGTTTCAGCGAGTGATCAGATAAAAAAAAAAAAAGTAAAAAAAAAAAAAAAAAGGTATACAGTTTACAGAAGGTGGTAACAGACTCGTATAACATTAAGTAAAACACCAGCGCTCGGATGAACGGCCAAACACTGTAGTGAGACGCACTCTGTGTGGTTACATTTTAACAATGTATCAAACTTTATGCGGGAACGTTTGCAGGTGCATCTTGATGTAGCTGTAAGCACAGAAGACAAACCAACACTGATCAGATAAGCACAAGAGACACGAGGGTTTGAGCAGCTACGCCCGCCGTGCACCGCGTGGGCTGACCACATGCGGGAGGAAGGGAAACACCACGGCATTAATACCTGCACTACATGGAGGATTGCTGCCATTGTGCTGACCCTTTCTTGTTTTTTTAAGTGAAGCCATGTGAGCAAAAAGTAAACACGCAGGTTTGAAGGGAAAAGCATGAGGTAAGCAAAAAAGAAAAAGAGGCCAACTACAGCTAGGGTATTAAAATAAACCCGTTTAAAAAAAATCCTTATTAGCTCAATCGCTTTCTGCCCCCCCACCCGTCCCAGATACCATGTGATTGCTGCTGCAAATAGGAAATTGCCAATTCTGTCTCTCATAAAAAGGCAGCGGAAAAAAAGGCATTAAAATGTTAATGCATAATGAAAATGGCAGCTGTGTAACAGCGCAATTCAAGTGATACTTAGTGACCAAATAAAATGCCTCTTCACCCCCCCTCCCCCCTCTCCTCCGCCCAGCTGTATTGAAACTGGATTTTATTCAAGTCAGTACATGTTGAAGCCTATTAAAAACACCCCCCCATCCCCTTCCCACTACTGAGAACCTTCACGATTCAGTGTAAGTGGAAGCACGCACAGGCAGACATTTATGTTGGAAATAAGAATACAGAATGATCTTCAACCTCCTCTTCAGAGTGGCGGCTTCAAAAGGAGGACAGAAAGGTGCGACAGACACGGCAGAGAAATTCTTCTGGAACTAAAGCTTTTCCGAGGCCTCAATCGCAGTAAAGACGAGTGCTTGATTAATGACGTTTGTCCTCATTAAGACAAACGAGAGCTTGGAGGGGGGGGGGGGGGGGGGGGGAGAAAAAAGCTGTTTCCTCTCAATTTTTATATTTACAAGCTTAGAAATATACAGTGGGAGGGATGGGAACCTGAAAATGGTTGTGTAAGAGAAGAACATTATTTACAGCAGGAGATAAGACGTTGAGCTCGGCTGCAACACTCATCACTTCAAATGAGAAATGCCATGTAACGACGCACAAGAAATCACTTTGGAGTTTTAACAATTTGAAAGGCATAATTTGACATTTGTGGAATTTTCTTCAGTTAGATGATATATCGGTCTGTTAAATATGGGGAAACACCATTTAGCTTATTATAACATGGTCAGCTGGCAGCCTGGTCCTGCGTAACGCTAACAAGATACTTCGAGGAGTTGTGAGGGCTACATTTGCCTGATATAATAATCATCTCCTGTATAACGTGTCATTTTTACACTTAGTGATGGTGATCAAACAACAATGCTAACATGCTAACAAGTTAACTGTGGAGGCGTTTCCTGTCTTGAATACTTAGCTAAGCTAACTGGCTGTGGCTTCTTATTTAGCACACGTATGATACTTTTATTCATCTCCTCAAAACACAAAAAGCTAATAAGCTAGTTTCCCAAGATGTGAAAATATTGCTTATTTCTTGCCTGTGTATCCTCTGGGAGCCGCTCCACTCCTTCACTCCGCTGCTCTCGCTCTCAATTAAGAAACCAAACATTCACACTAATGGTCCACCTCTAAATTAAGAATAGTGGCATTTCTAATTGAATCTGAATTTTCTACAGTTAGAAAAGAAGTTTGAGAAAATGGGACAGATTGAGGGTTGTTACACAACTAACTGAGAACCCCATCGCTGCACTGTGCAAGATGATGATGGCTGAAATCCACTATTTACACACAACCTATAATAGATTTAATTCAAACCAATGAACAGAAAAGATATCTGGGCTCATACCAGCAGGGCTAACACACACTCTGCACTTCAGAGAGGGGCGCTTGAACTTCTCATTCAGCATGTGTTAGACGACCACTTCAGTAGCGCGGGGGCAGGAAGGGTCTCTTCTGCGACGCGAAGGGGCCACCTGTGAACGGAGGACCGGACCGCTTGCCCCCACGGAATCCCCCCATGGGTCGTTCTTGGTTAAACTGCTGAGAGGGCGTTCGGCCCCGCAGCAGAGGTCTCTGTGGGCCGGAGAGGATGGGGGGCCGAGGGCTGGGCAAGTTGAGTAAGGGAACGGGGTGAGAGGTTTGATCGCGTGGCTGAGCCGGAGGACTTGGGGGGGGCTTTTGGAGGGAAGCGGACTTGGCGGGGAGAGCGTCGATCGCGGGGGAGTTGGGCGTGGAGGGGGAGGGCGTGGAGGGTGTTGGAGACCGGGGCAGAAGAGGCAGATTTAGAGGCTCCTTCACTCTGCCCAGCAAGGGTAGGGGAACACCAGGAGTACCTGGGCGGTGGTGAGGGAGCGCGTGGCGGGGGACGAAAGGTTCTTTAACTGTGCCAGGACGGGGCAACCTAGGGGGCTCGCCTAGCAACGACCCCATGAGGGGTGGAGGGCCCATTTTACTTCCTCTGGGCCCTCCTCTGCTGCGATCTACACCCTCAAGTCTAAGGGAGAGAGGATGCAAAAGGGGTCGATCGACAGGGACCAACACCCCCCCAACCATGACGGCACTGGGCACCGAATGGTGAGTGGGTGGAGGGGAAGGACGCTGGGGACCTGGAGGAGGTGGAGGTCTCGGGATGGGTGGGGGAGGGCCAAAGAAATGGGAGGGAGGAGGAGGATGCTGGTGGAGGAGTGATGGGGGAGGAGCTTGGATGTTATCCGTGTGGTAGGGCATTTGGAAAGGGGATTGGGGCGGAGGGTGAGCGTGGGGATGGGGCGGAGGAGGGTGGAGATGTGGAAGGAGGAGATGCGGGGGAGGCAGAGACATGGACGGGGACATGTCCTTGTTGCCAATGTTTAGAGGAGAGGGGATAGCGTGGGTTGATGGAGGCTGAGCTTCCATGTATTCCTCCTCTTCGTACCACATCGCTCCCCCCGGCCGACTGCCGGCCCCGCCCCCTCGGCGTGAACCTCGGCCAATGACGCGGATGCTCTCTACCGTCTTGATGCGCTCTCCGGCGAGTGGGCGGTTCGAGTAGCCTAGAGTCTGGATGGGTGCCCCTTCGGTGTAAGGAGACACTAGTGTCTCAATGCGGTGGTACAGTCCGTCCCGTTCATCCCCACCCGCAGCCTGTTCAGCTTTCCCCTCCCTTTTCCCACTCAGACCTCCGTCATCGGAGCCACTGCTGGCCTTACGAGAGCCCGCGGACGCTCTTCTTTCTCCGATTCCTCTGCTGTTGCCCATCATTCTTGACTGACCGTGCTGTCCTTTCTTGCCCTTCATGTCGCCACTAGGAGACGAGGATACCTGCTTCCTCACATTCGTCCCCTCATCGTCTTTCGATTTTGTGCCAGTCTTTTTTCCTGCTCCGTACCGCGAAGAGGCAGAGGAGCTCCGCAAGTCTCCATTGCTGCCGCTCCCCGACGGGGTGATCACAGCATCCCAGGGTTCACTGCGGTAGGCGGTGGGCGAGAGGTTATGACCTCCGGAAGACCCTAAAGACTCTGGCACACTCCCAGGTGTGTCCATGATCTCGTCCTGGGTGGGGGTGCCGGCAGCTTCGTCTCTCACTGGGGTCCCATCCACCCCATCGGGACTGACGTCACCCAGAGCCAGGCTGAAGCCCGGATTACCCTGCAGGAAACTGTTGATTTTGGACTCTAGGCTGGGGGAAGAAACAGAGGGAGCAGACATGCGAGGAGGAGGAGGCGGTGGAGGAGGAGGAGGAGGGGACAGCTGCCTCCCTTTCTCCCAGTCTCTTGTTCTTCCTGGTGTGTCCCGTTTCAGGCTGAGCCCCAAAGGGGGTTTGGTTTTTGGGGTGGTTGGGGTGAGCGGGGTTTTAACGGCTGAGGATTCTGGGGAGGTTCGAGTGGGAGGAGCAGAGTTGGCGTTGGTTACACTCTGCAGGAGAGAAGATAGAACTGCACAGAGACAGAAAAAGGGAGGAAGACATAATTACGTAGGAAACAAGTAGAGGAGTAAAACGTACTGAATAACGTAGTTATTGGAGTGTTTTTCAATCCAGGGGACGTGTGGTGTGTACGCATCGTACCTGGTGTGTTTGTTTTGGACAAAGCATTCAGAATGCCCTCGGGTGTGATATCCACACGGGACAAGAAGTTTGCCAAGTGAGGGCTTGAAGTAGTAGCTGCTGCTGCTGCTTGGCCAGATGGAGTGGTGGGGGTTCCCGGGGACGGCCGAGGAGACGGGGTGGCTGCTGGGAAAATACATTTTATTTTTAAAAAAGACACACAGGGATGCAGAAAGTTTTAATCAGCGTTGTGGTTGAGTAGATCAACGTATTTCAGGCAGTCATGTTCCATCAGATGGGTGATCAGATGATCAGATTTGTCAACTTTACAAAACGTCAACCCTCTTTGAACTGTTTAATAAATGCTGCTTGTGGGTTAAACAAATCATTAACAATAATTTGAATATTTTTTCAAAACATGGGACAGTTTATCTTAGTGGGACTTTTACTAAACGTCAGGCGGGCTGCAGGTTCGGATCATTATTACACTCCTGAACACACCTGTGTTCTTCATGGCAGTTGTGAGCGAGCTGAGAATGGAGCTGATCTTTCCCAGGTCCACCTTCTCCAGATTCACGCCCTTCGGGCCAGCCAGGGTGCTTTGAGCCGCCGGAGGGGTGGGCGTCACTGGCGTCGCCGTGGCGTTGGGCTTAGGGGCTTTCGTAGGCGTGGTGGGAGCCTTTAACGCCACGTCGGACTTGGCGACAGCAGTGGGCGTCTTGTCCTTCATGTCATCTGCTGGTAAAAATGCAAAAGAAATAACCAAAGAGCGTTAACACTCTTTAAGCACAGACTGGGTGACCCACTACAACACTCTGCAGCCACTGACCCCCTGCGGTGGCAGCGCCGGCCTCTTCATCGGACATGTCCATGTCCTCCGTGTGTCTGTTGTCACTGGGCACATCGGCTTCATCCATGGCCTTGCCGTCCAGCTCTGGATCCACCTGGGCTCTACTGGGCCCCAGGTAGGGGGAGTCGGAGCCGGTGGGGGAGGGGGCGTCTTCGGAGGGTGAGGGAATGGGAGAGTCCTCGGGTCCGGGTAGAGTCGACTTTAGGGAATCTAATTTTCTTTTGAGGCTGGCCACACGGTTGGCGAAGGCGTTGTACGCCTGAGTAAAAAGAAGAGAGGATGCGTATGAGAAATGAAGACGACGAAGCGGATGTTGCAGCTGTCTAACATTTATAGTGACATCTAGCATCAATCAACCAACAGTAATCGCTGCAAAGCAACGTAGGAACAACACAAAATCATTTTGTTAATGTTTTCATGAATAGAGCAACTAATAGCATTTTTTATTTCAATCCCCATCCCAAACACTCACATTTGCCACGATTTTAACCTCCTTGTACTGCATCTCGTAGAAAATGTCAGCGTTTCCCAAAGCTTCCAGCAGGGGAGGCCCCGTTTTCAACTCTTTCTCCATGAAGACGACAAGCTCCTGCAGCTTCAGACTGCCATCCTCAAAGTCCTTTGCAAACTTGTTCCCTTCCGCCTTGTCTGGAAGAGGAGGGAATTGATAAATAATAACAATTAGATACACGGTTTATACGCATTCCATAGAATTCAATAAAAGTAAATAAAAGCTAGTCATTCAAAAGATTAAACACAGATCCCTTTTTCAAGAAATATTTGCAGGATTACACGCTACTGCTGGGGACATGAAGAGGAAAGTGTCAAGTATGTTTGTGGCACACAGTATATCAGTTATATACAATACAAGTATAATAAGTGAGAGTAGTAAGTGTGTAGTGGTGATGCAGAAAAAGCCTAAAGACATCTGACCTTTGAGTCTCTTAAGAGCCTCCGTGCTGCAGACATCCACCCTGAGAGCTTCCAGCTGCTTCTCCCTCAACTCCTCTTCTGCGACTGCCTGCTTGTATCTCGACAACTGCTCAATGAGCGAGTTGGGCTAGAGAAGATATAAGAGTGCAGAGAAATAAGTCACATGACGTATAATGCTTTTCATATTTGCAACTTGGCAGGAGCAGGACTTACAGTGAACTCTGCAACTATCTTAGACTTGAGGGCAGCTTTGGTGCTGGCTGGGGCTGGAGAGTGAAAGGAAAACATGGACTCAAATACAAAAATCAAAACAACTGAAAATAGTGAAAAACCTAAAATGGTGTGGCTCCAGTTTTAGACAGTTTTTCACTTTGATTAAAAAGCAAAAGCATTGAATCAACAAACTGACCGGTCGCCGGGAGAGTCTCCTTTTCTTTCTCCTTTTCTTTCTGCTTCTCCTTCTCCTTCTGCTTTTCCTTTTCTTTCTGCTTTTCCTTCTGCTTCTCCCTTTCTTTCTGCTTCTCTCGCTCCTTTTCCTTTTTGTTGATGCCAGCTTTAAACTGAGAAATGACCTCCTCGGGATACACGCTCCTCTCCTCCCAAATTGTGAAAATCCTTTCCACTGACTTGCGGACTTTCCCGTCTCTGAAAACAACACAACAAAGGAGACACGGCACATCTCAATACCAGAAGGAGGGGGGGGGGGGGGGGGGATGGGGGGTATAAGACTTTAATGTGTACTTACCTGATAAACTGGGCCGCATTAGGAAGGACTTCAGCAAACGCTGAACGAAAGACGATGGCGTTCTTTCTCTTGCAGTTCTGTATGACATCGTTGGCGACGTAAAAGAGATTCAAGCGGTGATTGTTGTCAGCTGAAAAAGACAAATCAAGTCTGAGCTCATTTATCCCCAGTGATGCTTCACTTGTTTATCTCCGCTGTAAAATGTCTCACTCCGAATATATTTTAAAAAGTCAATTTCATACATTGTGTCTTTGTAAATAACATAAAAATATATATAGATATATTGTGTGATATTAGTCACACGATTACATGTGAAAAGGTAATACAAGCTATTCAAGAATCCAAAGACTTCCACTGTACCCTAAAATAGATTAAGTATCACGGGTTTACCGGTCAGGATTCAATTTCAGTCTGCAAACAGGATTTTTGGCACAAAAAAGAAATAATGACAAAATGTCTCCTATATTGCATTGTGTTACATTTTAGCAGAGGTTATAATCTTAAGTGTTGTTAGTTTAAAGATACAAGATCCATCAGTTCAATCAGCACGGAGTCCCCATCATCCATCTTCATCTAATGACCAGCTCCAAAAAAGGTAAAAAACAAATCGATTCAATCTCTCATACGGGCATAAACAGACCAGATGCAAATATCCTCATCGCTGTTGACAACCCACAGAGATCCTTGCTAAAAACATTTTTGGAAAATATATATTTTGGAATGAAGTGGAGGCTGACTCTGAAGCGTTCAAAACAAATACATGTCGTTAAAAAGATTTTAGTCACAATAACTGGCCGTCATTGGTACCGCTCGAGACTGATTTCACGCTTTTACAATTGTGCCCCATTAACATGATGGTGACATGAGTTGTACAAACGGCCCCTTGAGTATCGATGAGCTGCAGACTAAACCGCTCGGTCATCACATTCATGCACACTGCATTTATCACTTCTATTCCTCCATTAAATGCTGAGGCCGTTTGTAAAAGCCATTAGAAAGGCTCCAGAATGACATCGAAACACTGAAAGAGGTTTGGGACTCGATCCTTAATATTCACAGAATACGCAGCTGCAACGTCATTTAGGCTCATGTACATCAAACATGACACTTTTTAGTTAGGTATTATTCCGGCCAAAACAAGTAAAATGTGTAAGACGGGAATAAATTTGCTCACACTTAAAAAATCTAGTAGTTTTTGAATGAAGCAGGAAACGGAGGAGGGCTTTATTTTATATAAACAACGTATAAAAACTATGAGATTATATACATGTGCGTTCCCATGAATGAACTAATTTAATACTGCATTTAATATTGTTCTACTTAATTTCAGAAAAGTGCTTTCCTTAAATATATCAACTCAATACTTTCAATCACTTGATCAATAGATTATATAGTTCTTTTGAAAGTCGTATTGAAATATGCCATGCATTCAAACTTACCATCAAAAGGTATACAATTAACATAAACAATATAAATAGAATATTTCTTCTTTTGCCAGAACATGAACCTACGTGGAACCTTTTTAAGTTATCTTTTCCATTTTTATGATCCTCAATGAAAAATAAATCTTCCCATTATTTTTAACATGTTTTACCGTACATAGCTTTTGTACGGTAATTGTGTAATTGCGTATTTGTTATACTTTTGTTATACTCTTGAATTGTATTTTTCTTCTTATGTCTCTCGTTTGTACGATTCACTTTGCTGCTGTAATCAAATATTAACTTAAATAAAAAACTGACACACCAAATTTCATTCAGAAAAGAATAAAATACTGGACCTGTCGTCTACTTTGAAAACTGGTTGCGATGAACTGTGTTTGAATGACGACCAGTAGAGACTCTCGGTTAGTCCGTCAGTTAACAATGCACACAGTGGTTTGCAGCGTGCCGTCAGCACAAGCTTTTATCATGTGGGCAGCGATGTGAAGAGATAAGAAAGGTCTGCGTCGGTCATTCCCAAATGCATTGGCAGAGGCTTTTATTTAAGGATTAAAATTTGTTCTTAAAAATTGTATCTAAATACAACATTGAATCTAATATGAAAAATTACTACATTCTGTTTGTTTTGTGAATGCGAAAAAAAGGCTGTTACCTTAAAAGCATCTATATCATAAAGTCAAATAATTTGTCATCACAACAAAAATTTTGACAGACAATGGGGACAATTTCACCGAGACAATTAAGAGACCTAGTTTTTAAAAAACTTTTAACTCCAACCGTTTAAAAACAAAACAAATTTAGGGGTCAAATCTGCAAGCAGTTTATAACTATATAACTATAACTATATAATAAATGACCGTAAAAGACTTTATGATCGTTCATGTTTTTAGAACTATATCATAGTCCTCCAAAAACCCAAACCCGCAACATGTGATGAAACCAAATGTAACCAAATATATTTGTTTAAAATCCCACCTCAAACCAACTAGGTGACATTAGGTATAACTTGTAGAACACCATTGTGATATTAACTTCATGATAATACGCAAACAATACTCCACACAAAATGAAAACTACCTGCCGCCTCTTTCCCAAAACAAGTGGGAAGCTAAACCTTTCGAAAGCCCACTGATGAGCAGATATAAAAAAAATATAAAAGCTCAAACGATAAAGAGTCAAACAGTTGCAACATCAAATCACACTTCTTCCTGCAGTCACCGACGTCAACAGCTGAAGCACAAAATACCGGGTTACTGAGCTGCCTCTGTATTCTGCCCACACGCAGCTACGCCGATGAAACCTACCAAATCATTAATTTATTTCAAGATTTGATCAAAAACGTGTGCACATACATACACGTTCATCCACGCATTATTATTTTTAAGGAAATATTGTTAGAAAGCATGTAAATGTCTGTAAATCTATTAGCTAAATGCATTATTATTATTATAATATAATTATAATATTATTGCAGAAATATTGTAAGACGGCGAAAGTAGCAGTCAAAAGCAACACAAAAAAAGAATCTAAACCATAAAAGTCAGGTTTGCCCTCTTGTCATCATTGGAGAAGTTAAAATGCTGCTTGCGGGACTCATAAGACCTCCTAGGAAAGCTATGAAAAGGACATTTGTTGACACTGTAATACGGTCAGAGCGCTGTGTTGTAGAGTCTATTAAAGAGAACGGTGGGAATACTCGACAGGTACGATCAATATATCACTAGTACGCAGACAAACAGGGATTTTAAACATAATCCAGCATAATAGAGATGACCACAGATGAGAACCAACAGATTCTAGCCCCACCGGCTTGCAAAACTTTCTAGTGACACATCAGCAACTTCTGGTGACTTTTTACTAATTAATGAATGAATTCATGGATGAATAACCCTGGTCCAAAACACCTACTTTGTTTCAAGCTTTACAGGTTAAATAGCTGGAACGTGAAAACCTGCTGTTTCAATATAGTCTATTAGTCACTGTACCACACATTATTTACTTAACACGTTTAAATACGTCTATTATATTAATACACTGTGGGTTGGTAATAAACCATTATGAAGCGGTGTGAATCGAGTCGCTAGAGATGGAGGCAATGGGTTTACGGTGCAGCTGTCAGGTGCATCAACAATTTGAAACCTGAGAAAAGCGGATTGTTTATCGCTGCGTGTTAATGCTGAATGTATCTAGTGACATGTTGAGTAGAACATTTATATAATTGTAGGTTACAGTGCACTTCCATGGTAAGAGTATTATATAAAAAAAAAAAGTAAACAATCATAAAGACAGTCATCCAAAAACAAAAGTTGCACAAGGATCCAACTATAAAAACGGCAACAAAATCTGCTATTTAGCGGCTAACTGAATCAAACTAGGCACCGCGTAACCACCTTCGTTTTAACTGTTCATTCTTCGACATTTGCGGGAGTGCGGGTCAGATTTCTGCGTGAAGACGCACGAGCCCCGGGAGGCCCAACGGTAAACAGTGCTAGCAAAACGTTAGCTTAAGCTAGCTACCGTTAGCGGCTAATTTTAGGTGGCGATTACAAACGCCAGACTTGCAAGAATTCAGTCGAGGATACATTTACACCTTAACCAGTTTAGCTTTGCGCTTACTCGCCTCGCACTTCACGCAAAGCTATATTTCCATTAGCATTTGGAAGGTCGATCGGGGACAACGCAGAAAGATAAACGTGGAATTGGCTCAAGTGTGGGGGGGGCTAAGCTAGCGGGTCAGGATCAGCGCCGAAGCTACTCACATTTCTTGAGGCACTTCATCCAGTGGCGGACGATTAGGCCGTGGTGCTTTTTGTTTTCAATGCACCAGTTCGCTAGTCCCTGTATGGATTCCATGGTGTTGGACACTCCTTGAAAACGTCGGTCTAAAGACGCTTCCAGGCCGACGCTGGCGTTGCGGGCTGCGTGCCCGCTCGCGGCCCCTGAACCGGCCGCCATTTTTCCAGCTATGACCGACGGCTCGCTGCCGGAGCGGACGAGGGGGCGAACGTAATGAGGACGGCTGCGAACACGCCCACACGTTCTTCCATCAGCGGGACGTCACCGCACGCGGGGAGCAAAAGTCACCCGCGAACGGCCGCGAGTCGAACACCTTTATATACCGTCGAGCGACGTGAAACGTCGTTTCCAACGGACGGGAGAGACAGACAGAAGTCAGTTGAATTGTGTTTATTTGAGGCTGTGACTGTAACGTTAGCTACATGCGGAGTTAAAGATTTACTAATTTCTCCCTCCAAAAAAAAGTATAATGTACGAGTAATTACTATGAGTCAGGGAACAAGGTCGAAACACTATCTAGGAATCCTTTCAGGTTTACACTAAACATATGGTCACTCACCAACAGGGCGTTTGTTTATTTACTGCTTAACTCAAAACATGGTTTATTGTCAACATACATGTGAGATCACTTTAGGTAAGTGATGTACATGGCAGTGCAATCGGTCACTTTGTACTGTGACAGAATAGCCTGCGGACAAAATGATGGAAACACTGATGCAGAGGTACACGCGCCCACACACACACACACACAAATTCATTCATGCAAAAGCATCCACACAGGTTTATTGTTCCTCCTTTTCTATGTTAGACTCTCTTGGTTATGTCTGTCTGTCCTCAGTTAACGGTGGCCAGTCAGCAGCGGGTCTTCCAGGAGAGGCAGTTAATCAGGGTTTCAGTCATCTGGGTGGTCCAGCACACTCTTGCTGAGAGCTAGATCCCAGTAGTGTTCTGTGCCGTGTTTCTTGAAGTGTTCTCTGGCCATGTTCTCCGTTGGGCACTGCTTGAACTTCATCTCCCCAAAGTTACGCTCTTTAGCTGTGCCCTGCAGAAGAAAGAGGAAACGTTAGACTTCGATGATGAGCACACAAACAAAACCATACTAAATTATTTCTAATTATATATATCACACTCACGTTCCAAATTAACCAGCACTTGTTGTTCCTCTTTGTATCATCGTCCGCGTCTGGATCTAATTGAGAATTAAGAATTTAGTTCCCTGAAATCAGCACAAAAGGTACGACACGCCTAAGATGCAAAAGGTAAGCCGCTCTTACCATCTCTTTTACTGTTGTGTTCCTCCCATTTTATTCTATGCAACATCAGCTTCTTGAACTTTTTCTGGGATTTGGGACCTGAAAAGAGGGAAAAATTTAGATTTTAAGCATGACTTAGATTATCTAACGGCTTTCATCGGTCATAGGCCAACAGAGAAACCTTGCAAACTGTCAGCCACTTGAAATAAACATTACACCTCAAATTTAGTACAGCTATGATTTGTTTTTGATCATGACCAGAAATAATAAATAAAATATGTATGTATGATAGGTGAAATAAAAAGGTGATAGGATACAAGTAACATTTACAATCCACACTTAAAAGGGTGAAGGACCATGCAAACAAAATGAAATGAACACCACACTTTATGGTGTTGTCAGTAGTAGAAAATAGATACAAGCTTGTATTGTATGAAGTTTGGAAAAAAGATAATGCCTACTATATTTGAACAGAATATTCCTTGAATCAGAAATTATGGCACCAAACATTCCCCCCCTCATCAGCATTTACAGTTTTATTGAAAATCCCAACAGGTTTGATGGTGTACTTTTCCGTGTTATCGCTTACCTCCCTCCACCACAACAAGGTTGACGTCTCTGTGCAGAACTACTGTGCCTGTCAGGTACAGCTGGTTGGCATTGGCCTCCACTTTAAACTTCTTAGCGGGATTATGCAAGTTACGTATCCTGCACAGGGAAGGTAAGGTGCTTGCATTAGACACACTTATACGTTGCAAGTGACACACACTGCACTGTATATTTAAACCACAGTATGTGTCCTCTTGCTATAAAGAACCCACCTGTACACTGCAATGTGAACTCCATCACTGAGGTCTTCTTTTAGCCTCTTGACCTTCTTCTCTTTACGTTGCTCTGATGTGAGCTTGCGGGCTGCATTGGCCTCCTCATGAGCCCTGCAGAGGGGAACACAATTAGGACAAGACATTAAAAAATGCTGAATTGTCATACAAAGTTATTGGAATTTTTCAAAATGCGGCGAGTGCAAGCGGTGTGTCTGCAAACTGCGTTACGAACTTCTGTCTCTTGGCCATCTGCGCCCTGACGTGGGCCTCCACCTTTGTAGGGTCCTGGACAGCCTCCGTCCCCAGCACTCTCATCAGGTTAGAGATGCGCACTGAAAAATTAAAGCAAAAATCAGTTATACGTGCGATCTTTATTAATGAATTGATAAATTAGTGTGCGCGTGGGTACCTTTGGGTTCTGGTGGAGGCATCAGTCCCAGACGAACCTTCTCTTGAACTTCTTTTTGTCCTTCCCTACGTGTCTGTCTTCTTAGTTTCTTCTGTTCTTTCTTTGTCAGGTAAACGCCGAGCGTTACCGGCTTATCTGTGTCAACTGAGGACATTTTTTTTATTTTGACAAATTGTAAGCGAATTAATGCATTGAAATAATTACAATTAAGACAGTATGTCAGGATGGTAGGCACAATAAATATGTAGAATTGCTTTCAACTTTTAGAGCTTGCACATACAGGACAAACAGAAATGAAATATGTAACATCAAAACATTGTTTTAAAAGTAATGCATGAATGAAAAATAATCACATTTTTCGTCCAGAGTGCCCCTGTAAGTCCTGGGGTGCTGGCTTCAGTGACAAAAATCATTATGACTTATGATCATTTATAACCGCTTTGGATAAAAGCGTCAGCTAAATGACATGTAATGTAATGCAATAACCGCACACATTCACCAGTGAAATGGAACAACCTATAAATGCAATTTGGTTCACGGTTGGTTAGTTTAAAGTTTTTCTTTAACAGTAAAAATCATTGTGTACCTATATAGTAGATTTGTCTGTTGTGCAATAAAATTGGACGCATAAATATCAATGATAAATTATCTATTTTTGTATTCTTCATCTAGTTTGGCTTGATTTAATTCATTAACTCACCGGGTTTACTTTCATTTCAATGCCAATTGGTATCTCTCAGAGAGTTCACTTCTACTGGATTAAGATCTTTACGGGACAGAAATGTTCCCCTTTCAAACAAAAATACCGTCAGCAGTGTGAAGATGTTTTAGCTTACAAACTTACCTGGAGGGCTGATTTGGGCGGGATGTTCAACCAGATTGGTCACACCAAAAAGCTCCAACTCTTCAAAGGTTGTGTCGGGTGATCTTCATTAGATTGGGGAAAAGTATACCAGTTAACTACAGTGCGTTTAGTGCATAGATTCCATTATGCAGCTCTACCATGGCAGTTCAAATGAGTTTCTGTACATTCTTACAGGTCTATGTTGTAAGGCAGGATGTAGGAGTCCCACCACTCAATGTTGGGCACCTCGCCGTCTCCCATCTCTTTCCTCGGGGCAATCAGAGCCAGCTTGGTGGATGCCTGGATTCCTGTCTTCTTTGCTGCCTGGGCAATCTCATTCTGTAACCGTTCCAACTGAGCCTGATTGTGGTAAAGATCAATGTTAGCGTGTGAGTTGTCATGTTATTTTATTCAGAACTGTTGACTTGCAGAAGTTTAGGATCTGAATCCAACCTTTGTTCTAATTCTCTGAGCAATCTTCTCAAAGCGCCCCTGATCATGGAATTTGAATCCCCTGCGAAGGCGCTGTGCCGGTGTGATGGACACACGTTGGTCAAAGTAAGAAGTGGACTCCAAGTCCTCCCCGGGCTTCTCCTTCAGCTGCTGACGGAACTGCTCCCTCTTTACCGCTCGAATGTTAGCTACACAAATGGAGGGGAATTAATGGAGAAAAACCAAGGTTTAAAAAAAGAAAAGAAAAAAGGATTGAGTGTGTGTGTATACAGGTAATAGACCCCTGAACACATACCTTTCAGTGTCGGCATGCGGTGTGTGAGTTCAACCTCTTTGCCACTAGCATCCACAGTTCTTCCCAAGTCATCCAGAATAAGAGGGGTTGGCTTGTTCACCTCCTTGATTTCAACTTTCCTATAAGATGCCACACACAGATAAAGCATTCTATTTGCGGACACATCAACAAGAAAAATCCCTTCTGACGTTTTTCTTTTCTGGTTTTAAAATCCTTACTACTCTTATTACTCACGGTGGGGCAATTCCCATAGCGTGTAGATTTGCTAGTGCCACTAGGTTGTGGGGCCCAGTGTTCCCCAGGGCTCCGAGGATTCCAGGTTTCATGGCCAACTGGGACTGGATTCGAGCCTGTAGCTCTGCAGCCTTGCGAGCCTTCTCGATAGCATCATTCATGAAGCTGGCAGCCTGTGACGGGGGAATAGACGACCCACCTCCAGCCGCAGCAACGGATTGGCCAAGAAGCCGAGAAACTGGAGGAGTATCCATCTGTGGCTGTGGTGTTGGAAGAGGGCAAACGTTAGAGAAATTATTTGACGTTATTCTGAATCAATGCTATTGGTACTAAAATAACAAGCAGCAACAATGTTGTTACTTGTGCAGCATTGACGGAGGAGGGAAAGCTCAGTTGTTTCTTCCTCTCTTCGATCTGTTTTGTGGCTGCTTCCATCATTTGTTTGATCTAATAATACAAAGAAAGGGTTAGTTAACACATCATAAAAAGGAATATATATATATATATATATTATACATATATATTTACAATATTAACAGACCAAATGATCTCATACCTGCATTTTGGTAAGCATAGCAGGAATCTCTGGTGGAGGTGCAGGTACGGCCTCGGGCTCCTCCACCTCCTGGAAGCGAGGGACTCGTTTCCTCTTTGGTGCCGTTACTTCTCCGACCTCTGGAGCTTCTCGCACTACACCAATTTCAGTCTCATCACCAAATACGTCCTGAGAACAAACAGCCAAAACACCAATGTCATGCGTCGTACTTAAGCCAAACATGTGTGTTTATATATTACCGAATATGAAATACTGATGTTGTCAAAATCTTAAGTAATCCCGCTGAGCATGTATACAGGCAATGTCTGATTCCCTCAATCCCACAGTTTCAGGATACTGCTTGTGAATGTGGTCAGAGATTAGTTAATGTGATTATTATTTAAGATACCAAAACAATCAATAGCTTTTTTTAGTGAATATACAGAGTTGGCTTGAAGTTTGTGTCCGTCTGCTTACCTTGAGGTCTCTCTTGCGATGCTTTTCTCCTGCTCCTTTGTTGCCACGTGAACTGCGGCTTTCCTCCAAAGCTTCGAAGAGACACTCCACAAAACTTCCAGCAGAGTCGTCGAGGAAGGGACGAAGCTGGTCTGAAGTGGAAATGAGTGATAAACAATTAGCACAGATCCATCACTTTCCACGCAAAAGCCGAGTCCAGGAGGATGTGCAGAACACCACAGCCAATCATCGTCGCAGTGCTAAAATCAGGACATTAATGATGAATTTTCATTGGCTCTTGACAGTTTTAATCCCAGTGAAGATTATATGGCACATTAGTGTCAGTTTATAATGATTTTTTCATCACTTGAAAGGACACCGACTCAACTCTGCTGTGATTCTGCAGCATGACAATCATTCCAAACGCTGATAGTTTGGGCAGCCTTCTGAAGATCAAATATCCAGTTAAGTGAATGATCATGGTTTTATTCTGTCTAACCGTAGTTGCACCGTACAGATTAAACAAACAATGGTGAGGATATTTACTTATCCTAAGTGGTATACAGTAACACATTTTGTCGTAAATGGATCTCGAAAATATTTGCACAACTGGCTAAAATACAGCCTCAAATGATCAGTAGTTACCTGCGGTCTTCCTTTTGTCCAGTCCTTTTCCAACACAGTGCAGAGCAGCAGTAACCACTGTGGGCTCTGAGAAACCCAGGACCTTCTTCACAGTCCGCTCCACCCATGGCCTCATCTCCTCCACCTCCCGCTTAGGAAGAGACATCTTTCAGTCCTGCAGAACATCAAAAAAAGTAATTCTTTAGATAACGTTAGGTTGAAGAACCAGATCATTAGTGTCTCTTTGGGACAGATACGTCACACTAATTTAAATTAACAAAACCATTTAGAATACATAGTTATGTGAAGCACAATACAAAGTCAAGTCACCGCTTTCATTCAAAAACCAAAGCACCAAATTAAGCGAAATGCTCTTTCAGCACAGCGATGGCCCTAAAGTTGCATATAATACCGAAGTATTTGAAGCTCTAAAGATATTTGATTTGATCATATTGTTCCATAACATGAGCACGGACTGACTCATGACCTCACATACACAGCGTCACATAGACACACGTCCAACTACTCAAAAACAATCCCATTTCCACCAGCACAAAAGTAGCTGTTGCTTGTCAGTAGATGACAACAAAGTTAGGCTCGCTCTACAAATGAGCGAACTAGGAGCAAAACACAAGTAAAACAAATCAATTCACGTTATATCCGCCAAAACTCCCTGGCTAACGTTAGCACGCTGCTGCCTATGAGCTAACAACATCAGCAAATGCCACCCAAGATTAATTTACAAATCTTTCAACTATGCTGTAATCCGCTAGTAGACTTACGTGTGATAAATCGAATGAAAAAAACTGTTCAAAACTCGTAAAACACTCCAACGTTCTCAGTGTTCTGTAAAACTTTCTGTTTAGACGCGCCGTTTACACGACGTTTGTGGTCCAGGACCCGGAAGAGGAAATGCTTCTTCTTCGTGGCCGTTTTTACCGCGCAGTCGTATCGGTCAAATGCTCGTGGTTTCCACCTAGCTGCACACGAGGGGACATGTCCCGCGTGTCCTCCGTGGTGATGGCAACACTTTCTTTAGGAAATTGTGAGAAAGGGTGAGGTTTACAGGAGAAAACGGAAAACGCCTATAAAATAGGATGTTAAACAGGGTTGTTGGTTTATTATGACAGCATTGGGTAAAACCGTTTTAAATGTTCTCCAAAAAAACAAAGCAGAGACACAAAACATTACTTTAATCAAGTTGCCTAACTTGTACCCTAACCATATTCATCTATTATATAAGTTGAAGTATAGTAGATATTATAATAACAATAATAATAAAATAATAATAACCACTCAAGAGTATAATCACCATACAAATTGTATTTAGTCTCTACATCTTTGGCTTCTTTGTAAGTTTCAACCACTGCCGACGATAACTGCAGCATTACTGTACAATTGTTATACACACGGTTCAAGGTCAATAGCGAAATTTTTAGGCTATTTTTTAAAACCCTCAGATAAAACACAACAGCCTTTAAAAACTAAGTGGACTTAGTTAAAGTTTAAATGTATATATTCATATGTATATGTATGTATATATTTCTATAACAATAATATTATGTTATTTACTATTCAGGTGGAATTAGAGTAAACATTTCTTGGTGAAATATTGTAGTTTGTCTGAAGCAACATTGTGCCACATCAGGCTTTAAAGCGTCATATTACTTCAACGTACCCAATGTACCCTCACTATTATTTTTTCTAATTGTCGATGATCTCTAAATATCATGTCTCTTCTGTAAAAGTTGTCACCGCAAATAGAAGATGTTTGGGCCCTCTCACAAAGCAGAATTAAATGCATTAAATTGGGTATGGATCAGAAAATGAACCGACAAACTGAATCCAACTGACCGCAAAATGGGTTAAATTGCTTTACATTTCCTACTGCCCGCCCAAAGGTTCTGTCTCAAAACTTGATAACATGGCAAAAGTCCAACCTTGGTGATAACCTCCTTTAATCACTACCCAGTCTAGTGAAACATTGGCAAGCTTCCTAACTAACCACATACTAGTCATAAATACCCTCCCCTTAAACAGGCATTATCACGTGATCTCGGTTTCCTTCCTCTGCAGACCCGCCCCCTAATTCTTTGCATTAAGTGGGTCAACTGAGTGCAGTCGTGTGAGCGTGAATGCAGTCGAGAGCCCCGAGGCTCAGTCTGCCGACCCACCGCTCCCTCTGCAACAATCCACGTCTGCTTACAGCCACTAGTGGTGTGTGTGTCTGCGTGTGTGTGTCCGTCATGGGTGAACTGAATAGGTACACAGCATATGACAGTTTGCCAAACATGTTCTTTCCGCAGTCATCAAGGGGTGAGCCATTTGTTATCGCTACATTCAGTTTATCCCTCAGAACTGCCTCACGCTCATCATCCACCCCGTCATCCGCTGATCGGAGGGAGGAGACATCCCCCAAAAAGTACCTTCCCTGCCTCATCCACTTAGTCACTGCTTACTTTTGTGTTTACGTGCGCACCTGCATGAATATAAAGAAATCCTTCCAACTTTGCAAATGGGAATATGTACTGTGTCTATTTGTCTTCTGTGAGTGTCGACTGAACATCTTGGGAAAGACATTTTAAGACGCCACCATCTGCTCTGGGAACTCAAAACTTAGTCAAGAAATGTATTGGTAGATGAAATCAGATAAAAACAACCATCGCGTCAATCACAACTTTTTGCTGAATAAGTGCTTTAAACGTTATGCAAAGTTTCAGTTAATTTTGCTAAAGCAACCTGCTTAAACATTTCCATGTGAGCAATGTTTGTAACCCACACATTAGCGAGCCAGTAAACAACACACACGGTCACATTTGCCCGACTGCAACCACCTCGTTGGCACCTCACGCCCTGTCTGCCCGTCTCTCTGCAGCCAACTCTTTTATGCAATGACACCTCAGCACATAATGTGACAATACCACAGATATTTCATGAAAACACACACACACAGATGCTCTTGCACCATTTATCCCTGCAGCTAAAATAAGTGTAATTCAGCATCATGGGGGCGTGGGGTGGTATGCTGTTGGAAAAACTGCAATAAGGTCATAATTGGAAGGGGGACAAAAGAAGACAAGACTGTGTCTGTATTTGTACCATGGTATCTGGGTGTGACGCGTCAGCTGGGATGAGAGGTCCGACCACTCGGTGTCTCATGATGGTCAGAGATGTATGAAATCTGTGTGACGTGTGTGACCGGTGTCCAGAAGGCCACTCGGTGTCTCGTGATGGTCAGATGTGTGTCTCAGGATAAAGAGCATGAGGGTGCTCGTATAATGAGATCGTTGTACGTGAGCAAAACCTCTCTGTTCAGGACACCTTATTGGCTTGTATGTGTGTCAATTCTGTCTCCTGTTTGCAAACATTATTTAACAAATGTCCTGTTTAATGATTTGAAACCGGTGTCGAGTGACCAGCAGGCTTTTATTCTGTATTTTTTCCACGTCCACTTTTGGCAAAGAACCAATTGTTGAGTCACACTTACTGTGTTTACTCTCATTTGCCGAACAATTTCCTCCTCAACCTACTACATAACGATGTGGTGTCGGGTGTATTAATGTTCACTATTGCAACGATTGAGTGAATATTACATAAAAGCGTAATTTATCACCTCATTAAAGACGTTCCTCATGTTCCTTTACGCAGTTTTTGGACTCATCAAGTGTTTGGTTATGATACATTTCAACACGCTGACCCAGTTTTGTTTCATTTTATCTGACATTGGCTGCAAATCATCTTGCAATATATAATCCCAGGGGTCTTTACTTCACACACACGCACACACACACACACACATGGGCTGCCAGGACCTCAGTGTGTGTGTGTGTGCTGTCCCTAGAGCCCAAACTGTGTACTACCGTGTAAAAGTAAACGCTTTGACCTCTCACTTTAGTTTGATTCCAAACCCACACTTTGGCCGAGTTTTGGTTTTGTTATCCCCTCCTCGGTGCGGCTGGTGTGCACTTGAATAATTGAGCATGCGCGTGCGATGGCGTCATCACCAGCCGGCTCCCGCTGAACACATTCAGGCCACAGAAACGGACGAGGACCTAATTTGCCTGCAGCTCGGCCGCGCCCCAACGATCGCGCACAATGTCCGGAGAGGCACGCGCGTCCTACAAAGACCGCGTCCTTTAAAGAACGCGGTCTTTGCGTGCCCGGTCTTCACCGCGTGACCTCCCGGTGGGCACCACGGACGCTGGGCAGAGCGGCGTCTTAACACGGCACATCGAGGACCCCCCCACCCCCCCTCTGCTCCAACGAGGCAGATGTGACGCCCAAGTAACCCCCGATTTCCGTCCACTCGCCACGGTGCAATTTGAATAGACATCGCGGCGGTTTCGGGGGACTCGTTTGCACTAAAACGCCCCTCGGGACTCTTTGTGTGCACAAACGTGTGTAGTTGCAGAAGTCACGGTTGGGCTGCACCTCACGTGAGTCCTGCTGGAGTGCAGCGAGTGTGTGTGGTTGGGGGGTTGGGGGGGGGGGGGGGTGTATGGGGGAGAGCCTCACTCATTGTGTCATTCCCCTCCATCGCGCACGTAGCGCACGCGGCAGGACTGACACCATTAAATCATTAACCTGTTACGGCCAATAAGGAGACTTGGGAGCGGAGGGAGAAACCTACACACGAGGGACGAAAGGGGCAATAGGTTCATTCTGTGCAATCCAATTGATGCACGCACACACACAACACCCACACAACGACAGTTAATCCAACGCAAGCTGGTTAAATACTCAGACACGTTTGTGATGCGATAACAATCCCCCCGCATCTATGCGGCGAAACCATACAGACGCAGGTAACTTGGCTGTAATGTAGTAGAAGAATTCAACTTTTTATTTATTTATATACATTTCAATTTGTAGGAAGCGGAAACTGAAAAAAACACATTAAATCCAAACTAATGAGGTGGCCGCTGAAAAGAGAAAAATATTATTGAAAACAAGTGGTGAAAACAAAAATGTCCTTCATGCTCCCAAAAAAAACCCCAGAGTGAGGTCACGTCTCCTCCCTTTGCCCTCCACACATCCTCCTCATGTCCTTTTGCTATTGCCCCTCTCTTACATCCTCCAGAGGAGGGGGAGGGTGGAGCGGGGTGTGTGGAGGGCAAGTGCTGCTCTGCTAAAAACTGCATAGATACAAGGGGGGGCTGAGAGGGAGGCAGAGGGGAGGAGGGATGGGGAGGCGGTCTCTGTTGTCATAACGTAGCCCACAGTCGGTGTGTCAGAGAAAGGCCCATCACCAAATCAGCCAGTCAGTGCGTGCAGAGGGGAGTGGCACACGCGTGTGCGTGTGTGTTTGCGTGTTGCTGACTTCATGTCTGAGGAGGGAGAAACCAAACCACACCCTCTGAAAATGTGCCAATGTTGTGCCCATGTGCTTGTGTGTCTGTGGATGTGAAGGTTCCAGCATTTCTTTTTTTATTCTTTAGTCCATAAAATGTCAGATGAAGTGACGGTTTTCTACCCGTCCAGAGCAAATCATTTTTTGGGGGAGACTATAAATCCAGAACCCAAATACGTGCGTTTAAACCGATACAAAACTGTAAAAACATTGGCAATGTTTTCCTTTAAAAAAAAAAATAGAATAAGTTTAATTGTCAATCATGTCTATTCTATAATCTATTGTGTTTTGTCTACAAATACCTGGCAACACATTGACCGGATGGAAGTAGTACAAGCGCACAGGCGCTGGGTGAGGATTACATTTGACCCCTTTTAATATACATACTTTTTTTTTAGGGGGGCTAAAATGACTGCACGTGGGATCAGATTTCAGCCCGTTTTTTTGTGTTGCGGTGCCAATATTCCATCACAGACCCGACGGTGCCCGGCTCTTCTCTACCACCTACAGGAGGCCTTTCCTCATTGTGATCTCATGGAACAAACAACACACACGAAGGCCGTGTTGCTCTCTGGAGAGGCAGCTGGTTGGAGGATGAGCCCCGCCTCCTCTAACCCCCCAGTCAGATTACTGAGACTGTAGTCTCAAAATGTAAGGTCTGTAAATCTGCACCCCACTGAGACTCACATCTGTTTGACAGGAGCCGCCGACCCAAACACGGGTCTCAGCCACGGCGTCGCATATTAGAAAGAAGGGCAAACGTGTAAACGTTCACCAGACGAGCACAACAACACGGACACGTCAGCTTTTGAAAATGTGTCATTTATTAAAAGTTCTTTTTTTTCCCCCTGTTCATCATTGTTGAAAAAGTGTACGAGTAAAATCATGTCCAGATGAGTCGAGAGAAAAAGAGACAAGAGTTTAGTTCCTGATAGAAAAGATAATAAACGGGATTGAGGGGAGATGAGGGAGGGAGGGAGGGGAAGGGCAGACGGATGCAGCAGGGTTGGGGGAGGGGAGGCGAGGAGGGAACTACGGTCAGCTTTTACAGTCGAAGCAGCTAAAACAAACGAGAAGTAGTATTCCAGACCAATCAGCAGTGGTCAGTGCAGTAGAAAACATGGAAATAGGACACAAACAATGTAAAAGAAGTGCAATTGGTTTCTCTGTCACTCTGTAACCATATAAAAAAAAACCCCGAAGCTTCTGGTGGAGAATCCGGCACATGGTACCGTCGTGTTGGGAGGTGGGACGGGGTGAGACGGGGTGAGACGAGCCGTTTCCCTCCAGCCTCCACACACACGGGCAGTAAAATGGAGGCGGCCAGTGGCTCGGTGTTCACTTATTTTTGGAGGAGACAGGTACGTTGATCCCCCCTTCTGTAAATAGTGTATGAACCCATCATACCAAAATTTAAAAAATATTTTAGTCTCAATATTTACAATACTTTTGCAATAGTCACATCGCTAAAACCCCCGCCTACATTTAGAAGAATAACGTAAGCGGATTCCTCCTCTCAAACGTTGGAACTGGAATCAAAAACGACAACAATAGCAGCAGTAGACGGTGGTGCACACAAAGATTTCCTCCCTTACAATTTAGGTTTTCTGTTTTGCGAGTCTTCAAGGGCACCGGCTTCACATGCGGCGCAGCCTGGTCCTCTGTTGATCAGGGAAGACCGCTACACGCTACACGCTACAGCACCGCAGGACAAACAGCAGCCACTGCCGTTGGTGTGCGTGTGTGTGTGTGTGTGGAGGGGGGGGGGGGGGGGGGGGGGGGGTCCTCGGTATGTCTGAATACTACAGCTGGACGCCAGGTCCCTTTGTTGGTGTCGGTCTGGCTGCTGCGTTTTGAAGGAAAACGACTACATGCAGGCTTTCATGATTGGAACGCGTACTGGTTTTGTGAAAGTCAAGCAAAACAATCAAATCGCAGTATGAATGCACTGAAAGCACCAAATGCTTTTCTGAACAACACATTTGGTTGAAAAAAAAAAAAAAAAAAAAAAAAGGCACAGTAGTCCAACAGTCCAAACGTAGCATTTCCGCTTCCTTCATTTTTTTACCCCCCGCCCCCTTTTTGATAGCAATAAAAAACAGTTGACGGCATCCCCCCCCAGATCCCCTCAAAACAAGTGTGGGCCAAACTGTGCGAGCGCACAGCAGGCAATATTGAGCTGCCCGATCAATAAATACAAACAATAAATAAAACGCAGTGTCCGATCAACAAGTGAATAAATTAACAGTGGGACTCGAGAGCCACATGTCTTTGAGTGATCTGGGTTGTTTGTTTTTTCTTCTTCTGGTTAGTTTACTAACTAGATCTGTCCGACACTGATTGCTGGTCAGTTCGCTCTGCGGTGGAACCAGGCAGAGGAGTCTGATCCGATTGCCGTGACGATGCGCCTCTCGATGCCGAGGTGCCCAAACAGGTGTTGATTACATTCGTGAGTGGATCATCATCATCACTTTTTTTTTGTTTTCATCCAGTCTCACATGGTCAAACAGACGACACACGTACAGTATAATGCTGCATTCTGTCCACTGGATTTTTCTCATTTCTAGCTACGAGATTCGTAATAACTTCAAATAGGCCGGATGCCTCAATTCTATCTACAGGAGAAGGCAACGTCAAACGGGTCTCCTGCCCGAAGACCAGCGTCGCGACAGACAAAAAGATGTTGAAATATTTTGGGTATCGATTGAGTCCCTCAGGTCAGACGTCTGTAGAAACCGTCCTCTCTTAATACAGTGATTGCCTTCATGCCGAGGAGAAACAATCGTTTGCTCCTCGTAGTTCTTCAAAACCTCCCCAACCATCACTGCTCAATAAGCAGTAAAACACCCTCTCAGAATTCGGTGTTCTTTCCTTTCCCCTAAACCACAACTGCATTTGTGCACGTTTGAATTATTATGCAACTGTGGTCTTCAGATCTATTGGTTCAATTTATTTTAAAAAAGACGATGCGTTCCTGGCTTTTGAAATAATGGCAGCAACTGTGGTTTCAAGGAGGGCTTTTTTTTTACGGCCCATACACGCCTTGCCTAGAATTCTTTCCACCCCTTGATGCATTTATAAATCACAGGCATTCAGCGTTAGAAAAAAAAAAAAAAGCAGCTTTAGCCCAGTGTTACATCGGGTCTACAGGGGGGCGGGGCACGCCTCTGGCAAAGGCGCCAGCGGGACTTGGGGCGCTTTCTCGGCGCTCTCGCGCTCTTGTCCAGTGATAGTCTGGCTTTGGCACCGGATTGGCTTCTTCAGATTTTGCGCGTGCTTGTAGTGCGTGGTGGAAGAGACGGCGCTGTCCTGCGTCTCCGGAGTGCCCCTCCTCCTGAGCGGCAGGACCGGAGCGACGGGCCGCTTTTCACCGTCACCCGCCGCCGCGCTCTCACGTGACGCGCAGGCCTTTCCCGGGGACGGGATGGGGGCGACGTGGACCCACGTCAGGCTCGGCTCGGAGCTTTGGCCTGCTTTGTATTTCGATCGCTCGCCGAGTTCCTCGCTGCCTTTTCCGCCTGGGCCCCGCTGGTCGTCGCCGGCCGCGGAATTTTGATCCGCAGCGGGCGACGGGGAGGCGTCCCTTTCGTCGCGGCCCGCCTTCGCCCTCTTCACTTCCGCGCCGATCCGAGCGCACGCGGGCAGCGCGGGGGAGGGAGCGGGAGAGTCCGCGTCCGTCCAGCTGAGTCTGCGCTTCTGGGAAAAAGAGCAGGAGGAGAACTCGAGTTAACGCGACATTCAATTTGTGAAGATCTTGACGCGTGTGCGCAATTACGCACACTGGCGCACGTGTGATCTCACCTTGACGGGAATGTGCGACTGATCCCTGTGCTTGTGAGGGGGGAGGGAGCGAGGCGCGTTGTGGAGGGGGGCGGCGGAGGGGGCGGCGGCCGCAGATGCAGCCTGAGCGTGGATCTGAGGGAACCAAAGCTTCAGCATCACCTCCACCTGGAGGAGAGTGTTCAGGTACTTCTCCCTACAAACACACACAAGAAAAAACACACCACACATTTGAATTAAGTGAGCGGTGTCATTCATTCTATTGTGTCATGGCGTTGGAAGAAATCGTGATACAGTTTCTCCTCAAGTTCGGAGTTTCTTTGCAGCTGTGCACCTCCCTTAAGCACGGTTCAGTAAAACACGGAGCAGGACACGAGGCTTGCAATGGAAAACTGCTCCACCGATCCTTACTTACGCCAAATGAATGATCACTTGCATGCTAACAATCTGAATACGGCGCAGCGCCCAGTGAGTAAAAGAAACACTGAGGGCGGATGGTGGGACGACGTGGACAACATCTTACCCGCTGTTGGGTCTCTGTAAAACACCCACAATCCTCTGGATTCGATCCATGGCGACGCTCTGCTGGAAACTACTCAGACCTGCCGACCAAATACATAAACCCCCCCAGTCAGCATTAGTGCAGAGAGACTCCATACTCACCAAAAGATGCACATGCAGACCAATAAGCTCTCCTTCCTCTATGAGACACACACAGACACACACACACGCACACACGCACACACGCATCCCTTTCACTTTTGATATCAGCAAACTCTGATTGAGCTGATGAGTCAGCCACAAGACTGTCTCTTTTCTCTCTCTCACACACACACACACACACACACACACACAAACTGCACTTTGGACTCCATCAACTGGCTGCGTCATTACGAACCGCCGCACAAAAGGAAACGCTCTCTATCTAAACGGGCCGCGCAGCTCACGTGGACCCATGAGGTCCTCTCACCTCGATCGAACCGGCCCCTCTTCAGTCCGTTCAGCAGCTCCAGCATCGGCCTGACGAAACCCTGCAGCTCAGCACACTGGCAGAGGAAGAGGGAGATAGATTACTCCCGAGCCGCCAGGCCTCGCCATCTGAATCTTCTCGCCGGTCCCTTACCTTCTGAGCGAACAGCAGGTCTCCCTGTGACTTGGGGACGTGGCTTGTGGGATCCGCCTGGTCCGAACCGACGCGAGCTGCCTTGCCTCCGCCGCCGCCGCCTTTCGACCTGTAGGCCTCCTCTTCCTCTTTATCCGTGAAGTCATCGCACGCCCACTTGGACGCGGGACTCCCCGGCCCTCCGTCTCCGTCGGCCGCGGCCCCGGACACCTCGCCGATGATGGCCGAGGAAGAGCTGTCGGTCAGGAAGACGTCCGTGTCGTCCTCGGCCTGCTCCGAGTCGCTGAACAGGGGGCTGTCGCTCGAGCTCTGGGAATCGAAGGACGGCTGGGACGACGTGCTGCCCTGGGACTGCATTGCTGTCCGGGCAGAAACCAGAGGGTCCAGGTCGTTTTAACGGTGAACTATTGGGATAAACACTCCGGAAACCAGCAGGGTGAAGCACCGAAACGGACAAAATGTGAAGACTTGTGAAACAAAATAGCAAAGAACTGCTTTGGCAATTCTCCCTCCCAAAAATAATAACCCCAATTGCTCAAAATGGTGGCTATACCAGTGCCCTAGTTTAACATGTTGCAAAGTGGGACTGGGGGGTAAGCAGTGGGCGCACAATGGTAGTGCATGTCTGGCTCCCATTGAGGAGATCGGAGACTGGAAGGGAGCGTAAACGTGAGGGGGATGGGAGCGAGTAGTGAAATCAGAATAGGCTCCCTCTCTCTCTCGCTCTGCCTCCGGTGATCTCTCTAGCCCCTCCTCCCTGTCTCGGGTTTGCTCTCCATCCCCCCCCCCCCCCTCGAATTCACAAACACGCACAAACCTCTTCCTCTACGGGTGTATTTCTGTATGCCTCTCATCGCTCCCTGCTCTCCCTTCAGCTCATCCTGTTTCGTTATGCACACACGCCCGGTGCTCTGCCCTTCCTTTCGTCTTCCACAGACCAAACCCTTCTCCTCCTCCTCCTCCTCTCTTACTTACTCACATTTTACACTTTGCATCTGCGGCCATGTGCCTCTCATGCTTTCATCTTTCCCTTTTTGCTCTGTGTGTGTAATCTCCTAGTGCCTGCTGGTCTTTGATCCCACAAACACAGTAACGGGAGGTGGGGGGGGGTTGGAGGTGTCACGTGAATACACGGGTACACACAACAACACCATTATTATCAATGAGAAAAATAAAGTCTAAAATCACGCAAAAGACAGGACCACATTTTATCGCAACGTGGACACACTGGCGAGTCCAGAGAAACGTCCGATTTTCAGGAGATGGAACATTTAAAAACGATCCGGGACGCTTTTTTTTGTTGCTTTTCCAACACTCCAGTTACATGTTGTTAGTGTTTGGAGGACGAGATCTCCTCGGGCCAACCGCGACCTCCTAAAACCTGTTTGTATGCATCTGTACGAGTGAGCTGCAAAAATGTGGTGTTTATTACTACCCCCCCCCCCCTCCAAAAAAAGGCTATGGTGGATGGGGTGGGTGGAGGTCGAGTGGGTGTGATGGTGCATTTGTCGGTACGGGCTGCACAGGTATGCAGGGACCGTATGAGGCTGCGTCTCAGGTGTTGGTCTCGGTGTGTCATCGCAGTACGATTCCCACGAACTCTCTCTCACACACACTCACTCACACACACACACACACACACACACACACACACACACACACACACACACACAGCACGATTCTTACGAAGTGAGACAAAGATGCAACAGAATAGAAGCGCATGACCTCAAAGTAAATAACAAATACAGACCAAGAACAGGTTTTGATCACAACGATCTGCCATTATGAAAGAACAACGGCGATCGTCACAATGAATGACACAACAACCAGTTCTAGTTAGAAGAAACGCCACGTGAAAAGAAGAAGAAGAAGAAGCAGCAGCTCGTGACTATAACTGAGTAGCACGTATACAGGATACAGCGACACAGGAAATTCCTCCAGGCACAAGCTGAACAACTTTATGAAACGTTGAAACAAAAACAATACAAAGAAGGGTTGTGTTAGAGGAAATGCTCACCTTCAGCGGCGTAGGATAGAAAACACACACAACAGCAGCCAGAAGAAAAAAAAAGATGCTTTCCGGCTCTATCTCCTATCTTGATGGGGCAGATCGGTCAATACGAGAGCAGCATTGGGGCGTCCGGCCTCGGCTTCTCGGTCTGTCCCTCCCTCTCACACGCTGACACACACTCGGTTTGTGTATTTGCTAGCTCTTTCTCTCTCGGCGGTTTACGGGCGCTAGCATGTGCGCGGATCCACGTGCCCACGTTTTGCGCGCATTCTATTGGCCGCCTGCCCAGCGGTGTCGCGCGCCATTGGCCGAGCCTCCCGGCCAGTGATCGCTCAGCCGGCCGCTGATTGGACAGCGACCGGGGCACTCAGGGTCCCGCCCACTCATGTGTCGCCCGTGTGCATGGTGTCGGTGGGGAGGGGGCTGCTCCACTACAGCAAGCGGGTGTAAACTGGCGGATCTTCAGCCAGAGGAGTCGGTCAGATCCCATCTCATCCGCGGTGTTCTTACTGAAAAACAGACTTAACAAATGGCCTCGTGTCAAGAGACCCCCCTCACCCCCCTTCACCCCCCCACACACACCATGCCGTTGACCCTTACATGTGATTATAGTGAAATAGAGCTCTCTCACATGGATCACACGGATGCAGTTAATCCACAACATGCTATCTGACTCAATGACACAATTCAACTTTCATATCTAAGTAATGCTACTGCACTCCTCATTGGTTCCCTCCTTTGCTGCAAATAAGGCTCTTCTAGATGTAAGATCAGACAACATACAAATAATCCTTTATTAGTCACACAGTATACAAACAGGATATGTGAGTAGAAGAATCAGAAGTAGCATAATGCATATGTCATCACACAGTAGATGTATAATGTAAAGATTGATCAGCCATCAATAAGCCTGTTCCTCACTCCTATATGGGCAAATATTCAAAACGTGAAATTTTCCGGAGCAGGCCGGTCACATGGCTTTGCGACATTGCCAGGAATAGGTCGACCTATTATTACAAGATAATTCTTTAACCCTATCTGAGATATCTCAGCTAATATAATGCTCACTTAAAATATGTTGTTATATATTTATTTGCACGTAACCAATGCAGTTTTTCTGTATTTTAATCAGCTGTTTAACCGACTTACCAAGTTTGTGACACAAACATCACCAAACGTTTCCAAACGCAGTGACAAAAGATAGGGGTTAGATTTTTTTTACTTGATAAGAAATGTAATATTTTATGAAATATTACATTGCCGTGGCTCTGTTTTCTGAAGTACGATGACTAATCGTTAAACACAAACACAAAGCGAGACATGACCATGATGCAAGCAAGTCCGTTTACATACCTATGATTTATGGCCACGTAGCAGCTTATCCTTCCACTTCAGGTTACTACAGAGCAAACCCAGTGACCCTCACGTGAAACATGCAGTGCTGTATACCACCACCATACATGACCGGACCAAACACACACTGACACACTTCCTGTTCCTTAATCATGTTGGTATTTTCACTCCTCACAAGACCTTAACTGTAGTTTAGTCATTATGCTGGCTGTTATTGGTGTTTTTTAGATGTGAAATGCCAGTTGGTGAGTGGTGCATGTCTTTAAGCGCTTTGCACGTTAGAGTCAGGGATGAAGGAGCTTCCCATCCCCCACTATACATACAACATACACATGAACCCACTGAACCCTCCCCCTCAACACACACACACACACACACACACACACACACACACACAGCAAGCTGTGTCCTTGTTTGATTGACATTGCCTGTCTCTGAGCCTTGTGACCGTGGACCATCAACTCAACACTCAACACCACCCCTTCTTTTTGTCAAAACACAATAAAGGTTAACCTTTGGTAATAGCAAACCAGGGGCGAGGTTTTCTGTCTATAGGTTGGTTGGACCAGGTCGGAGGAAAAAACCTCTCCGACCCCCCCCACAGCATTCCTCTGGAGCACATGAACCCGATCAACCTATTCTGAGTCCACGTGGGTTGAACACCCCCCCCCCCCCCCCCCCATCCTTTCCATCCTCCCATCCCCCGCCCGTCCCCCATCCCCCACCTGGTTTCTGTGTTTTTGGTACTCCATCCTCTTCTCATTATCAGACCCTTGTATTGACATGCTTGAGAATTCAATACGAGTGAACACGTGAAGGCCGGGCCTTTGGATAGGGCTTTAGGCAAAGAAGTGGGTCAAAGAGCAAAACTGGTGTGTCAAACTGGTCGACGTTATGGAAAACATGCGGCTTGCTTCAGTTGGGTCACTGAAGACGGAAAGGTTTGTACACCTGGAAGAAAACCAGATATGTTGAAGATTAGATTCCATTACAGTTTAAATCATTTGTTTGATTCGTAGGCCCCTACGTGTCACGTAAGGCCATGTCCTTACGTGACACGTAGGGCCTGTAAACTATCTTATGGTTTATGTCAGGACAAGGAGTATAAGTAGATTGAACTCAGCTTCATGGACAGATGACCTTAGCTTATTGCAGGAGATATTTGCCTTGAAGTCTCTCTGAGACTTCGTGAAAGCATGCGAGCATTCATGCAGCGAAAGCACGCCGGAGTTCCTGTCGGGCCAACGGCGGCAAACAGGTGTGGTCAGAGCAAGACACCACAACAGAAATGTGACCCCCCCCCCGGGGAAGACGGAGGCCCTAGAGAGACTAAATAGTAAACTATCCACCCACTCTGGTTGCAGAAGCTGAGGAACATATCACGTTTCAACAGGGAAACAGTGACACGTCGCTGCCATTTCTGCATTTGTTCATCGCTCTTTTTCTCTCTTTAAATGAAAATAAATGTGTTCTTATTGGCATAGTGCAGTTAAACAACCTCCACCAAGACCTACTTTTCCAATGCACGCTTGTAAAACCTCTCAGTACCTGGACAGTAGCCTGCAGTTCCTATTTACTGCCGTGACAAAGACCTGCTGTTAAATGGTTGTTTTCCAAATTGAAAGCGTATTTCAGTTACCACAGATTTTGTATAATGTTATGCTTGTAATAAAACGGCCGCAGATTACAACAAGTGTTAACGGCTATTCACAAAGCAGGTCCCATTTCTTCTGCTGCCAGAGCTGCAGCCCTTTTCTCCCCCCGTCCGCCCACATCTGCGGATCCGGCACATGTGCTCATCAGAATAAACAGAGGGATGTCTGAGCTCCCCCAGCTAGATTTGTGAATGAAATCAGATGACCCCCCCACTGACAAGACGCAGCCAATGGTGTATGTGAGCGTTCTCTAACCACGCCCATCAATGGAACGCCGAGCGACCAATGGGTGGCCGGCGAGGGCTTTCGCTGTTGCATAATTTGCACGGAGTGCTTCACGTTTGGTAGCGTGTGGAGAGATGGAGAGACAGACAGAGGAGATGGAGAATATAGTCACATCGTGGATTTATAGTGCCAGAGATTTGAGATCATGTGAGAAATATCGGTCATCACAAGAATAAAACCATACAAGAGTTTGATAACGACTCAGTAATCAAAGATATTTAATAGGCCTGCTCTTTGACTAGGCCGCTAAATAGAATTCAGGCAATACAACGAATAAAACCACCTGCTTCTATAATTACCATGCTCAATGCAGTATGTGATGTAACCCTTTGCAGTTTTATTTTAATGTTTTGAATCCTTGACTCCTGAATGTTATGTAATTCAGATCAAAAGGCTCGGCTGGATTTCCTCTAGAAACTAGAGGGTAAAACCACATTAACAAAACACAATTTTAATCAGGATCCGTTTTAGTAGGTTTTCATGTGACGCATAGTGAGATGAAAGAAAATAATAAATAAAGCCAGGAATCATAAATCCCAAAAATAAACTTTTCTGAAAGAAATATGAGAAATCAATTGCAGTGGTTATGTTCCCTTTATTTTTTCTAAAGGGATGCCATTATACGTTCCCTTTATTTAGTTATTTTTCCATTTCTCATCACTGCATCAGAAAATACACTGGTAATGAGGTTGCAGTATGTAGAAGTTCCTGTTAAAGTTAAATACCAATTAACTCCACACATTTTATGTTGTAATATTGTATTGTAATGGTGTAATATTAACCATTATTTACAATGCAAATTACCCCCGTTGATCCATTAATATTTGAGTGTGGAGCAATCGTAGACCCGAGGATTAACTGACGGTTTTACAATGTTATGGTAAAGAATGAAACAATTCTGTTTTAAGGTGGATTATCTTTACAAGGAATCCACCTAAAACATGTCACGTGGTGAGGGCTCCCCCTGGTGTTCAAACCTGAACAAGTCCTCCATCAGAGTCCCTGATGTGCAGTTTGTTACCTGTCTCAATAGTGTAAAGAATAAACTCACTGCCAGTATTTGTTTTGACATAAACTATATAGAATATTTTCCTACGCAGAATGTTGCAAGTTTAAATGCATTTGGAAACCTAGAGAACTGGAGATGGAAAAACAGGTATTTTTAGCAGACATTTTGCAAAAAGCAGGAATGTTATTACATTAGTTTTTTTCCTTTAAAAATGCCTCTTGTGTGACAGCTGTTGTAAATTAGTGTTTTGCTTCTAAACACAATTCATCTAGTTATGTGATGTCCATATCAAATAAAGTTTAAATTAAAAAATATATAATATTACAAATTCTTAATATTCAAGTTACTATGAGGAACACTTGACTGGTTATGAAACATTTTTAAATGAACACAGATGCCTCTAGTATGTGAAGTCCATTTGAAGAAGAGGCCATCGGCAAGATGATGAGCTATTTCTACGTAGGTTGCATCTCCAGCTGACATTGTTGAACAGCCTTTTTTCACTTCAAAGTCAGCCTTTCCGTAAAAGGAAATCTGTGTTATGTGCCAAACATCATCCGATGTACTAGATGTTGACTGGGCTTGACCAACATATCACGTTTCAACATGTTTGCATGTTCTAGCAACCGCGACATACTGGATACAGGAAGAGGTGGAAGAGTTGTAGTGCGAAATCCCAGCTGAGCAGCAAAGAAGCTGAACTCTTTCATAGTGAGGACGCCTGGCAGGAGAACTATTGAAAAATATTCACTTGCGGCTGATTAGAAACCCTAAATTGAGAAACAGAAATGTAGAATAAAAAATACAAAACATTACAAAATAGAAATATGAGATTTACAGCAGAATGAATCGATCACGGAGCGTAGACCATAGATAAGTGATGCATACAAATTCACATTCAGCCACACAGGCCAAAGTAAAAGACGTATGAGTGGCAACTATCTGAGGAAGGAAGATAAACATGTTTATTCCTTTGTATTGAGCAATATATAGAACCACTATTGGATGCATATCCTCATCCTCTCTTCTCGGTCAGTTGTTCTTCTTATTCTCACATACTCTACTTACAATAACAGAAATTTGGCTATGATGGAATTCATTGTCAAACTTTCTCTCACCTATAGCGAGAACTCAGAAACACTCGGACACCTCAGGTTCACACATCTCTCCCCTGTGATGTGTGTGTTTTTGTTCCGTGTGTCACATGGCCCCTCGTGCCCTCTTTTGTGTGCCACCGTTACAAAGCAGTAACCCCCCCTCCCCCCCTTCTCCCCTCTCAGGCTCCTTTTCCCAGCAGCTATGTAACACTGAATTACTTCTCACCCACTGGTCCCTCTCTGCCTTCCCCTCCATCCCTCTCTCTCTCTCTCTCTCTCTCACTCTCCTCTTCACACGTTCTCTCCATCTCCCCCCCGCCGATAGACCTCCTCTGGTGCCCTGCGTGCTGGAGTGGAGCCGGCATGTAACATCCCCACTTCGGCTGTTAGACAGAGCGCTGGCAGGTGGGATCGCTGGACCCAGTCGATCCCCCCTCACCCGACCCCCCCCCCCCCACAGACGTCCCTTTCTCTCTCCCCCTCTCACTTTCTCCCTCACTTGCTCCTCATCTCTATGTTGACTTTTATTCATTGCTGTGCATGGGCAAGGAGGGCCAACATGGGCTGTTTGGGTCTATTTGCCCTTCTAACGCTTCAGTGTTTCCAGTGGACAACTGCCCCCGCTGCCGGTAAGGTCTTAATCGACGAAATAATCAGCATCATGTGAGATCGCTTTGCTGTGTTATTGCTCCCGTGGGTTTGTTTGGGTGTTACAGAGTGAGTAATGCTATTTTAACACTTGTTTTAAATGGTACTATAATGGCATCAGTGATTAATGATTAAAAGCGATGAGAATAGTGTAGATAGATACAGATTATGGAGGTATGTGAAATATGTCATGGTTGATTTTGCAGATGTGATGCATATGATAAAGGCCAGTTTTGAATGAAAATTCAAATAAATCCAGAATTACTGTGAACTAACTAATTAATTAATTAAGCATTTAATTTGTTTATTTTTCAGAGGAGGTTTCCTGGACCTACTATGGTGAGTTCAAGTTCATTTGTAGCACATTTCATGCAGAGGCAAGTGTGGCACAGCCTGATTAAAAAAAGAAAACGATAAATGATGAGCCACATTCACAAAGTCTGATATTCTGGATATCTGTGAGTTTAGTCTTGTTAATTAACCGCTTTAAAGACGAGGAGCAGAATCCAAAAGTCAATTCTGTAACAAACAGGAAGGCATTGGATGTGATTTCTTTTGTCCTAATTCAGGATCATTTGGACTAATCTTGAGTGCTGATAACAGAAACATCCTAAAGTTGACTGAAAATAACTGCAACCATCCAAACAAAACTACGTGCAAAGTTTTTACCACGTTAACCTCTAAAACATCAATAAACATTTCTGAGCATTGAGAGGCGTTGGATCTCCCAGCACTTCTCCCTCTGTTTCCCCCGACTTCTCTCTCTGTTCATGTTAGTAACAGCTCAACAAGCTGGCATGAGCACAGCGGTCACACGGAGACGAGGAAGCGGTGGAGGGAGATTCAGAGGAAGAAGGCAGTGCGAGGCGGGCGGAGGGAGGGAGGCAGGTGCACGAGGGCGAGTGCGTTGGACGGAGAGAGGGAGATGGGACGAAGCAAACCAAAGCAAACCAAATCATGCCCCGTATTGTTGCGGCGCACAATAACTCATGTGTTGATTGTGCTGCGGACGCACACTGGCTGCCTATGCAGTGGACAATGACATTGTAGGAATGAATGGGGTACACAGACCACCCACCCGTCTCTGCATGGGGAGCACGGCCGGTGTGCAGCACATACGGAGCACATAGCGCTCCACGCAGGCCGGGACTGGAGCGAATGGTCTCGATGCGTCGGCCATTCAGGCTTTCACACACGGAGGCCCGTGTATTGGGCAGAAATATGGGGTGTGATCTCACACTGGTTGCCAGTACGTTTAGTGACATGTGTCTTGGTTTCCGGTTTTTCTTTTCCTTTTTTTCAAATGCCAGTCATTGAGATTCATCCACAGTCTCTGAGCGAGGTTGTGTGCGAGAGGCCTGTTGTGCAACGCGGCATCGCACAAAGTGGCCGCGGCGAAGTGGAATTTTTGTTACGCATCTTTCCACACGAAAGTCTGCAGCGTGTGATACGTTATTTTATCTTAAATTAACAAAGAGAGTCGGTTTCACATTCATTCTTGTCATCGTGATCTAATTGGGATCTGATACGTGGTTGTGATCCTGCTTGTGTTATGAAAAGGGATGGCGTGCTAGGAGAGGTAATACAGAGGGTCAGAATATTTGCCCTCCGGTTACCATGGAGACCTCCATGGCGACCAGCGGCGGGGCCACGGGACTCCCTTTTGAAGTTGGGTCATGGTGAGGAGCTTTGCTGCAGAGAAGAGCAAAGGGGGGAGAAAACTGATTAGAGGTACAAGGTGGGGGTCGCAAGCGCTGGGAAAGCGAGATGAGAATTGGTGTTTACATCACTAATGTAAAGGCCCCTCATGCATTGTGTGTGTGCAAGTGAGAGAGAGAGAGAGAGTGTTCATACGGTCTGTGGGGTTAATTTGGTCTTTCTTCTTTCCTCGGCCCTTTCACATAACCATGCAAGCTTGCAATTGACTGCATTACCATTTGCAAAATCTGTAATTACAAGTGTATGTATTTAGTAACGGCTGTTTTCTAAAGCATTCCACTCCTTGTATTGGAATTCAGGTTCTTTGATTCACATGTCACTCTCTCTTTTTCTCTTTTCTCCAACTTTCTTTTATTATGCAATTGGAGACCCGTTTTTCTTTTTTTATTCAGTGAACGAGCGCCTGAATCCCTCTCCTCTCCCGCAAATACCGCCTCAATATTCATCTGTGATTTGCATCATTTATTTATTATTCATTTTTCACATGCTAATGATTTGTTGAATTTTTAATAGAAAATACATTTACTGAACAAACACTAAATCTGTATAAGGATTAGTGTTAAAATGTAACTAAAATCATATGTTGTTTATTGTCTTTCTTGGAAGCTTTAAAAATGTAAACGTTATGAGAATTGTTAATTATTTACCAGGTTTTTTACTACGCAAACATTTTAAGTCAAATTCCTCATCAGTGAATCAAATGTTTCATTTTACATTATTTTCCTGCGTGTGCATTTACAAAATATCAAATTAACAATATTAAGTATATTTATATTTGAATCTTTGATATTTGGCTATGGGAAACATATAGGAAAGATGTTTTATTTTCTTATCTTAATGTCGGCTGGGTAAAAACAAACCTTTTATGTTTCACGTCACCTGGTTTTGAATTAATTTAAATTGTAGTCTTGAGTTATTTTCAGAGCAGCATCAGTTATAATTCAAGAAAAATATTTCAAATGTGGTTAGAAATTATTATTGAGATGATAGCATTTGTGGTTGTGGAGACACAACCACAAATGTTATTGATACTAGGTATTGATACTTATTGATTCTTATTGATACTATCAATACTCTTATTGATACTAGTGTTGACCGACAAAATGCATCGCTTGAAGAAATAATGGCTAAATTAATTTTGAAAAAATTATTCCAAAGCATCAATAGAAAAAAGACAACAGTGATGAATCCTTTATAACCCTAATGGACCAAACTTAAAATGCCTTCTGTAGTCAGAGATCTCATTTCAAAAAGTTTTTTTTGTCTATTTTCTCATTATAAATTTTACTTCACCATGAGGTTATGAAGCGAAAGGGAAGCCTGATTAATTGTCCTGTTGCATAATTAGGGACCGATCAATGGAGACTTTTTCGCTGGGGGACTGGAAGCCAGTCGGCTGTGTGATGTGGTGACTTCACCGCTTCCCATCTTTTCTCTTCTCAAAGGCTTGGTGGGACAGTCGGAGTGGTCGCAGTACTTCCCCGACTGCGCCGGCACCTCTCAGTCCCCCGTTGATGTGGTTACCACTCAGACTAAATACGACCCAAATTTGACCCCCCTGACCCCGCTGGGCTACAGCCAGCACGGCAACAAGCCCTTCACCATGTACAACAGTGGACACACAGGTACGTAACAGCCACTGATCTCTCCATATTAAACCATCCTCAGGCAGCAAACCTTCTTCTTATAAATACCGGAGATGCTCTAAATGTTTAGATTCGATTTTTTAGAATGCATTTTCCTCCTAGTGTTCCATGGACAGCTGTCCTTCAGTTGAACTCATAGAGTCAGCCCTTGTTTTGCTCCTCTCTCTCTATCAGTGGTCATTGAGCTGCCTGAATGGATGGGAATAGGGGGGCTGCCCTGGCTCTTCACGGCCGTGCAAATGCACCTGCACTGGGGCAGCGGCGGCCCGAGTCACGGGGGCAGTGAACACACCATCAACGGACTGAGCGCAGATGCAGAGGTACGTTTCAACAGTAGTGTCATTTCAGTAAATCTATTAGACTGTATGCAAGAACACAAACAGAAAGTGTAGCTCTTGTTATTATGACTAATCGGATGTACTTTACGTTGAAGATTTAACACAATGTCAAAGGTGAAAAATGAAATCGGTTTAAAAGGCTCTTACTCTTAATCGAGACTTACTGTATTTCTGTCCATTGCGGTAAAAAGAGGATAAAAAAGTGTTACAAGCTAATGAGGTGCAATTCGTGCAGGTTAAAGAATTTGTGTGTTGTTTATACTAGTAACCTTCTGAAATAGAAGAATAATGATTTAACTGAACGTTTATAAAACATCAAACAGCAGATTAACATGGATCCATGGAAGCTCATTGTCTGAATACTCTAATTTCACGCCTTCAATACAAACATGATGGTCTTTTTGTGAATATGGTGCCATTTAGAGTAAAATAAAGCCATAATTATAAAATTTTTGGTCGTTTAAAAATGTCTTCTGCAGCCTTCAGGTTTTATTCAGCTCTTCCTCACACAAAAAAGGAAGACAGCAACAGCCAAAATGATGAACTCAAGGCTTCAGAAACGTAGCCGTGTGAATACCTTAACATATAAACACTTACATACAATCTATGATATCTTTAAATGCGCCAGTCAGAACATAATCCGCGCCACAGATACCGTCACATTAATCACAATTAAAAAGTAATTGTTGGCCACTACTAGTTTAATCCTATCCATACATTAATGCTTAAATGGGTTAGAAGTGTGAGGGATCAGCTGTGTTTGCTTTTATTTGATAGTGCAGCTGAAGAGACAGGCAAGGGGAAGAGAGCCCAGGCCACTCGGGTAAAGAGTCAGTCTCCCTACAGGGGCCCCGGCCGCACCAGGTGAGCTATTGGGGGCCCAGCGTCTCAGTATTTAAGCAGATTTGAAAAGACAAAAATCGGCAAAATGAAAATAATCACAAACAACTGTTAATAACTGGAACTTGTCTTGCATGAGTGGTCTTATTACATAATGAGGCAATTAAGCTCTTTCTCATTCACATCAGTCTTCTCGCTCTTTATTTCCCCTCAGTCAGTCTCTCTGGATGCGAACCGAGTTTGCACGAAGCTCCCGGTTTCTCCCCCTCGCCCCTCTTTTAACCCCTCGGCCTCTCTCTTTCTAATGAGTGCGAATGAACAAACTAACCAGTGTTCCTGGTCTCTGCAGCTACATGTGGTGCACTACAACTCTGAGCTCTACCCCAACGTGTCCACGGCAATGACGCAGAGTGACGGCTTGGCTGTTTTAGGAATTCTCATTGTGGTAATTAAAACTAAATGACAACCAACGGCAGCATTAATTGTGTTTGGAGCAAAGCAATGAACGTTGAAGCCTGAGTTTTGGTTTCCCAGACGGGCGAGGAGACCAACGCAGCATTTAACAACATCCTCAACTACCTGAGCCGCATCAGACACGCTGGTACGTCCCCTTGGAGTTGTCCATTTTTGCCTTGGACGACAAATGAATTACAGTGTAATTTCTTTACAAATTTTACTTGTAAACTATATTTGCATGTTGTTTATATATCATACTCGCACCCACCGGCAGATCAGAAGGTGTTCATTCCGGCCTTTGACGTCCAGACACTGCTGCCGACGGACCTGGGACGCTACTACCGGTACAACGGCTCCCTGACAACGCCGCCCTGCTACCAGAGTGTGACGTGGACCGTGTTCAACGAGAGGGTTCAAATCTCAAAGGCACAGGTAGAGCTAAGACATTAGGACTCAATCGCTCACGTCTGCAGAGGAGGATCCATGGAGCCGCAATGTAAACGTTATGAGAATTTTATTATTTACCAGGTTTTTTACTACGCAAACATTTGAAGTCAAATTCTTCGTCAATGAATCAAATGTTTCATTTTATATTATTTTCCTGCGATTTAGCTTTTTTGTGCTTTCGTGTGCATTTACAAAATGTCTAAAATAACAATATTAAATATATTTATATTTAAATCTTTGATAATATATGGGAAACATATGGGAAAGACATTTTATTTTCTCATGTCGGCTAGGTAAAAAAAACTTTCATGTTTCACGTCACCTGCTTTTGAATTAGTTTAAACAGCCACATTGATTTCATTTTTGATTAAATTCCAAACATGCACTGGAATGTTGTCTCGTGCTTAAATGCATTGGTATTGCTGGTGTGCATTTACTCTGTAACAAACCTCTGGAGAGTTTTTTCATTTTTTTTAATTACGAAACCTTGCCTATTTACTGTACGAAAGACCAAAAAACAATATCATTGTCAGATGAATATGATAGCACAATATTTTCATTGCTCTGGAAGACTTTACCTGTTCCCATTCTTCTCCTCTTCACCAGCTGCTGAAGCTGGAGACAATACTTTACTCCAGTAAAGCTAAAGATGCAGACAGGATGCTGCTGCAGGACAACTACCGCGCGACGCAGCCGATCAACCACAGGGTCGCCTTCGCCTCCTTCTCTGCAGGTTAGACGGACAAAGCGAGAAAGAAGAGCACATGCTGTGTTAGAAATCATTTGCCTGAAAATGACTTACTATTGGGGATAGATGACGATGCAGGATGCAGAAATTTGAAGTTGCAAAAGGTCAGAGAAAATCTGCTGTGAGCTCTAGGATTGTAAACTACAAACCCCCAAATAACGAGCCGGTAAGTCACCATGTTGAACACAGCAATTAGCACAATCCATGCAGGGAAGAGCGGGAATGTGCAGAGAAATGTGGGAATATTGAGGATTTACCGGTGACTTTGTCTGAGTGAAAGAGCCTCTGGACGGCAGGAATCGAGAGAGTGACAGAATTAAAGAGGGAAGGGGTGGAAAAGTAAAGGGGGACCCAGTGTTTGTTGGCGAGCTGATTAGAGAAAAAAGGATTTGCAGAAACCAAACAGTGACTCCATTGTTATCACGAGAGTCTAACTGAGAAAAAAGGGGAGAGGAAAAAGAGACACAGAGAAATGAAAGAGGGACCCAGAGTGGCAGACAAAGACAAAGGAGAAAGAATTTGTGTAAAGTCCTCATTGTAGTGAGTGACTGAACTGGAAGACCAGCGCTGCCGTCAAAGGCAACACGACTCTTAAACAGCCGAACAGCAGATTTAGCTGAGATTTACCATCAAATAAATGTGGATGGGTCAAAAATTTCTTTTTTACTTTTCTATCAATTAAATAAATATTTTTGTTGTTGTTGCAGAATCAGGGAAGGAACTCTCCTCCGGTAAGAACACATGTGCTTACTGTACTATAAAGACCTAAAGTAAGCGTCCGCCTGATACCGCTGGTACTTTAAAGTACTCTTTTCTTCCTTTTCTTCTGCAGGTGAAGTCACAGCCATAGTGATAGGGGTGATGTGCGGCTGCGTCGGTCTGGCGGTCATCGTTCGCTTCATCGTGAAGACGATACGGTGAGGCGTTTTCTGTCATTTTCTCCGACAGCGGCCTCCTGCTGCTCTGGTTTGACTGGGCGATCCGACCGGAACGGAGGCAGCCGTCAACGTGAAAAGTGTGCCGCCTCTGTTCACTCTCCGTCTCCCATCTCTTGACAGGTTTTTTACACTCCTGCGCCGTGAATCAGTCGTGGTAAACAGGTGGTTCACCTGATCTCACTACTGACAAGGATGCTCCGCTTTGCACTGACAGTGTGATTTCTTACTTCTTGTGCAGATATCCTTTAGCGCAGATCTTTGATCAATAAACGTGACAAACAAAAGGTTATGGAAGAAAACGGGCAATAATACGGAAACATTGTTTGTAGTTCATAGTGTACCAGAGATCAAAGACCAATTAATTAATTTAGTAAAAGTAATATTGTTTTACCATTGAAGTTTATCATTATTTATATCAAGTGATAATAAATTGGTGTAAACTTGGAAACAAGGAAACTCTTCAAGCATCAGCAAATAACAAGGAGTACAACAGTTCACACATACAATCACTTGAAGGTCAAATTAAGTTTTTCACCTGGATGAACTCTAACGGAAAAGTCAGTAGATGAATAATCCTCTTTGTAAAGTTTTACCATAAAACCTAAAAACAACCAAAGATCAGCGCAAAGGATGATCTGCTTCTCACACCTGTCAATAACTTGGCTGTTCCCCAATATGTTCTCTCATAATAACCCCTGATTAATGAAGGTATGTTTTGGTTCCAGACAGTCAGTGATTTAACCTCTCCAGTGGTTCCCAAAGCCCCAAATAAATGTTCCAGTAGGTTTCATTTCACTCTTGATCTGAGGGAGCAAAACATGATTTAAATTGTTGGATTGAACTAAAGTTTAAACTAAAGATTGGGGGGGAGTGAGAAGTCTGATTAGAGATTCAATCTTTGAATGAGAGCACAGGGTTGTTATGATGATCCTCGCGCCCCTTCACAAGGACCCATTGAGACCTCCGGAGGACCCAACGCCCCCCTTTGCTTTGGGAACCACTGGCTTTCATAATGTGCACCGGCCGTGTGCGATGACTCTGACTCTTTTCTCTCTGTTTTGGTCATGTGATTACGTCTTTTGGTCTGTGACAGCTCTACCTCTAGCTGGGACGTCCTACCCAGTAACCGGCCTGCTCCCCTGTCAAGGTCAACGTTAAGAATTATAACCTTTGACCTCAAAAACTTAACCTCTAACCACCTCTCCCTGCTTTAACCCTCCATTTGAGACTTATCCTCTACGCTAACACCTCTCTTTAGTACGAGCGCTGAAGGCTGAATTTTTAAGGGCTTTAGGGAACCATGTTGCCAAAACAACTCAAAACTGTGTTGGAAAAATGTCAACTTTGTGAAAAGCCTCCAGTTGAAAGTCAAACTGTGGAGGAGACTTGTGCAGCTACTTAAGCTTGATGATTTGTACTTAATCAATGTTACAATCATATAACACACCTGAGAGCTACTTTATTCTCACGGTCAACCTAAATCCAACCCTCAGCGCTCCACTAGTTATTTTATAAGCCATACGTACTAATGCACAACCTCCCGCTGAGCTCTACCACCGACGAGGACCTCTGCTGGACAACGTCAGCGGCGCTGGCGGTGGGGAATGACGCTCTTCCCTTTCGTTGTTCAGGACGAAGGAGCCAGAGAAAGAGAGGAAAGAGAAAACACAAGACGTGGCCCTGAAGCCGACGCCTGAGGCCGAAAAGAGAGAAGAGCCTTCGCCGTCTCCTCAGACTGAGCTCTAGCTGAAGCAACGCACCAGCCGGAGCAGGTGGTGTAACTACGTCGGTTTGCTGAGTCGTACGTGGGCTCTTGCGTGGGTGTCTGGGATGCGCGATGAGTTCATGTAAATACTTTGTAAGATATATTTAGCTGTTTTCTCTTTGTTACACGTTTGGATGTGACTTTGAAACACAAGCACAGTGCACTGTATGACATGTACTAGACCTCTGAAACATTTACCTGTGAATTCAATGTAATATTAGGATTTTATTTTGCCCCTGGACTTGACAAACATTGAAAATCGTTGATTACGCTTTGAAGGGATTTAAAGAGCCACGTATTGACTGCTGCTGTTTAAACATGACGTCTGTGAACTCAATTTATAGGATTGTATTGTAAATGGCTGAGTTATATTTATGGTCATGTGGAAAATCTATTGGGAAAATTGTTTTCAATGGCAGATAATATCTATGTGTGATTGGTTTTTGGTCGTATACAACTCTTCAACATGAGCACCTCATTAAAATAACAAACATGGCAACCTCATCTCCTTCCATTTCTTCATTGTGTGTGTGTGTGTGTTCACTTGCCACACTTGTATGTATTACATACACAACTACACATGGTCATACAAACAAACAAACATGCACAGTGAGAAATCCATAAATGGCTCACTGTGCCACTAACAGATATTTTTAGCTGTTACTGGATCCCTCGGTGCTCTAAAGCACAGCCCTGTGGTCACGTTTAAGTAGTGCACACACACACACACACACACAGTTTAGGCCACTCCCCATTCCAACAGGAAGGGAAAAGGGGAAGCGTGACATAAGTACAAGGAAAAAAATCACACATGTGGAGCTTTTAGGTCACTTCACTTAGACGCGACTCCACTGCTGCAGAAACAAGGTATGGAGAAGTTCCTTAATAAAGCAGCTGTTTCCACTTCCTCTCTATCTACACACTGAAGACAGCCGTGGCTTTGCTTCGCCCTTCTGGGCTCATTGTTTACATCTGCGTAATGTAACTTATTCTGTGAAAAAGCAAAAGCCAGAGGTTACAGATTGACGATAGGGGTGAACGGTGTTAAACTGTCTGTTCTCGTTTCTCTCTAGGACGGCTGGGCAATGGCTTCTCTCACAGCTTTTCTCCCGCTCGCCCTCTGTCTCCTAATCAGTCATCAAACATCTGCTAAGAATGACGCTCCCTGCCAGCTCTCCAAGTGGAACAACGGCTTCGACACGTTCCTCAGACGCCACTTGCGCTCTGGTACCCCATCTTCTCTGGACCACAACCAGTGGGAGGTTTACATCAAGAACAACGGGGGGTGTGGCAGACCCACACAGTCGTTCCTGCCTGAAAGCAGCGAGGCCAGAGTGAAGGCCGTGTGCACCAACCAAGGGGGGGTGGTGTACAAGGACAACCTGTGCATCAGCCGGCAGCCCTTCACCTTCGTCACGGTGAGGAGCGAGCAGGGGACGTGCGGCATCAAGAGCGTCAGCAGGGAAACCAAACATCTGATCTTGGCCTGTGAGGAGTTGGGCAACCAGTGCCTGCCGGTCCATTTTGAGGGAAACCCTACGAGTGCAGCGCCGGACAACAACGCCAGAGGCTGCCAGGAGACGCGCAGCAGTGACGACGCTCCCAGCTTTAAAATGACGTGGATCTGGTTGTTATTGGCGGTTCTTGTTATTGTTTATGGCTACCAACGTTGATTTGAGAAACGACAGAGGGCATTGAGACCTCTCAAGAAAAATCTTAATTTGAAAAGTGTTTGTTTTAGAAATCATTTTTAATGTTGGATCAGCAACACGTCAACCATATGTATTGAAAGGGAAAAGTATTACATTTCAGGCTGCATCACGGGGAGATAATGAGAAGGCACGAAATGCATTTCACTTTATTTAATATGACAATGTCTAAGAATGGCACAGTTGTGTATTTGACATTGAAAGGCATCGATTTAATTTCTGTATGAAATGCATCTGATTAAATGTTAAACATTAATGGAATGATTTAAATAAACAAGATATTTCCACAAGAATTGTTTTCAGTGCGTAACATTGGATAGAGATCATTGTAACAACTTAACCTTGATCATAGAGCACGACCTTCACAACAAAGAGAAAGCAGCTGAAAAACCAACTATGACCAATGAACAACACCCACAGATATCAGTGTTGGCTCGATCTCTGCCTCCCAAATATTTGTTCGCAGCTCACGTGAGCAGCTTGTTCAAATACAAACTCGACCAAAACCATTGTGTTCTTCATCCGAACACAATGGTTTGAGGAACAAATTAGTACTGAGAGGCTGTGATTCATATTTGAACAACAGGAAGTACTTGATCCTACGTGAAGAAAAGTAATAGCCTGTTTTACTGTTGTCACTGATGCTCTGGTGAGATCTGACATTCAAACAAAATCAAAATCATGTAAAACTTTTAATCCATAATTGTTGCTATACTCAAAAATGCCAGTGAAAGCTGAAGAAACGGCCGCAGGTGACCGTAACACCTTAACAACGTAAGCAGATGAGAAAACAAATTCCAACCTAATATTCAAGATATTCAAGTCATCTTTCTTTGCTTTGACCTCAGGAGCATTTTGTCTCTCCCAAAGTGAAGACATTAAAGTTAAATAATTCTGCAGTATTGAAAGTCACCGTAGCTTTTATTGAACAGAGTAGACAGCCAAAGGAATATAGAATATTATGAAATCAAACTATTTCCCACACACACTTTCGCTTAGCCTCAACATGCTGATACAGTCGGCACACAGGTGATGGCAGCATTGCACAAATTTGTTACCAACATAAGTTATAGAAAAAACTTTTCTCTGTAAACTGACTTTTTAGATGCATGTGACTAACTGACGATGTCGGCTGATGTTGTTTAGGTTCTTGCATTGTTTGCGTCCACCAGACTAGAAATACAAATTTGAGCACATGAATCCAACAGATTTCTCCACACAGATTATCTCACGTCTTTCCAGAAGATCACATTGAGTAATTCTGTATCCCCTTAACCTGACATTTAAAATATAACCTAAATAATTCTGAATTAAGTAAATAATCAAGAAGTTGGTTAAGCACAGTTTAATTTAGTAAAATGGGGCACGTAAGCACACTATTTACTCAAGTAATGAAGGCTTAAAAACTAGATTTTGATCGAGTGCAAATCTATGAGATTTTGAAATGAGGTAGTTGTTGATTTAACTTGATCGATTCAGTTTATGAAAGGTTCTAGTATCCTTTAACTGTTAGCTTAGTTAACTGAGGTCAATAAATATTGCATTAGTTGCAGCGGATATTCAAATAAAAAGTGACAGCATAAGTATTTACAAACTAATTTTCATGTGCTGCTGCACTGAACCTGAAGCCTTGAACATCCACTTTTGCACTAAACCTCATTCCTACATACATGTCCTAAACCCCCCCCAAAACACTGCAGGTTTAAAAAAAAGAAGAAAGTCAGGAGAAATGCTGATACCTGACGTCTAATGCCTTCTCTAATGCCTTCTAATGCCTCCAAGGTGGAATATGTTTCCAGTGCCAAAAAACAAGTAATAACTCCACACACTGTGATCATTGAAACTTAATCACAAATAATGTTAGAAAGGAAACTTTAAGGTCACCAACAAGCTCTTATGCAAATGTTGGTTAAATGGTTTTTGGTGCAGGGCCTGCACATGTGTTCGAGTGCTCGCTAACAATCCCCTCGGAAAATATGCAGCCCTGATCTTGTAAAACTTCTCCATCTTTCCATCCTTTGCTTTCATTGGTTTTTTTTCATCGATTGTGTTACAGAGACAGTTAACAGTTTTTCATAATGTTTAATGCTTTCATTCTCTCACTATTTGAACTCATGTGGTCATGAAGAAAACACACAATCACAATTAAAAAAGTAAAACCAATAAACAACTTTCCATTTCATCAGTGAATTCTGGGGACTTTAGGGTCAAAGGGTCTCTCAAACACACACAGACACACACTCTGCTGAGGAAAAAGCAATATCGGACAACAATCGTTGACTCGGGTCAAAGAGGAAAGGCAACGGGGGAATAAAAGAATGAGTGCAGAGTGAGAGGTGGTGTGAGGGTGGAGGGGCCGAGCCGGAGGATGCAAGAAGGAGGGGCCACCTGATGAAAAAAACCAAACAGGGCAGCACTTTTAATGAACTTTTTTGGCGGATTTAAGAAGAAAAAAAACACATCACACGGACGCAAAATGAGGTGAAAAGCAGCGAGAGTCTGGGAACCAACGCTTGTTTTTCCTCTCGTCTTTCCCTCATCCCCCCCCCCTCCCCCCCTCCCCCCCCTCGACCTCAGACCATGTCGTCTCACTGCACTTCACACAACCGCCCTCATGAACATCTCCATCTACTTCACTTCCTCTCTTCTGACTCCTTCCCTCCTGTTGTCCTCTATCTTCCTGTTGAGCGTTGAGCCGTTTGACCTCATTCAGCCCATACAATGCAGTTTTACTGCGCCGTTGTCACGTAGCACCTCGGAGGGGCCCGTGGGCTCGTTAGGCTGGAGGTGTCAGACCGAGTGGAGGAACTGCAGAAACACGAGGCGAGATCGGGGCAACGGACGGGACCAAATCGAGAGAGAGAACGAAAACATGCAGGTTCATCAAAATTCCAGTTCTCCATCTCCTAATCTAATCTCTCCCGGCTCTCGCTCCCTCTCCGTCCAGACCAACTCATAACAAATGAGCGCGATAATTAGAACCACAAAGACTCGAGGGGGAGGGAGGAGAGATTTTAGGAGGTGGAGAGAGAGGGGTGGGGGGGGGGTAAAGGACAAAAGGAATAGAGTGTGAGTAATACAAGCGTCTGGGTGCTCGGGCATCTGGACATGTACACAAGACACTCAGCTTGACTCATGTACACACACACACACACACACACACGCACAAACGCTAACTGTCCCCTCAGCCTTTAAAAACAAAACGTCTACAGGGAAGCGATGTGAGTGGGTAAGATTTGGAGAAAATGTGTGACACACCGTTTGATTCTTGTGTATCTGAATTTGTTCCTCCCTCTCCGGTCTCCCTCGTTCTCTTCCTCTCGTTTCCTCGCTGGTCGTATCCTCTGCTCTAATCGAACCCACATGGTCAGCGGGTCGGCGTGACAGCAGCCCTCAGTGACGCACGGACCTGTGAATGTGTACGTGAGCCGCTGGCTTTGTTTGTTGTGCAGGTCCAACAGAGAAGTGGCTCACAAACATTTTGCCCCCCCACCCCCCGTGAGACTCCTTAAAATGAGACTGGGAGCCGTGATGGATTTCTGCATATAATTTTTTCAGAGGCCGGAGGAGACAGAAATGTGCAGTATTTTGAAAGCAAAGAGAAGTGATTAAAAGTTTCTTTCCTGTTAATCTTCTCTCAACGCCTCGGATGTGTCACACGACCCCCTGGGGAGGTCATAACCCTCCCACTGGAACAGAAATGAATCATAAGCTACAGTTATTGGTTACACCTTTGTCTCCATTATTTGCCCCTGGCTTCCTTTGAGGCTAAAGGCCAGTGATAATGACTTCCAGGAGTTAGTGGGGAGGAAGGCCAGGGTCAAGTTCACATCTGGGATCACCAGGGTTACTGGGGGGAGCCGTTATTGCTGGAGGTCATCTGGATGATAAAGTGGAGAATGCCACTGAAGTGTGCCTTGATCACACACACGTTCTCACACGCGAGCTTTAACTAACGCAAGTAAGCTGCTCCTTTGGAAAAAAAAGAAAAAGGATTGCAATGGAAGGGGACCACTATACCGAACATAAGTAAAACACAATAGTTTCCCATTGCACACCCAGATAAGATCACACTGGGACAATGAGTAGTCTGCAGACAGCAGCGGATGCGCCACACATATGATTCAAATCGGTGTCATTGGAAAGAGGAGAGCTGCTAGGAAACAAAAAGCTGCAAAAGAAGCGATATTACATCACAATGTACAGCATCTCCGCTCTGGTGTGGTCGGGTGTGTTTCTGTCGTGAACTCACACAGATAAGAGTCAACCGTTAAGTACTCTTTGTTTTGCTTGCACGTGCTCCGGCGTGTGAATCTTTTGCCGTTTGCGATATCAGTTACCAGCGTGGCCGTCGATATGAGACTAAACAGACAGATGAAGATGACGGAACAAAAGAAGTGAACAGTATACGGGCGGGTAATAGGAATAATAATCGGTATAAGGAGACCGATGAGTGAACTAAAGTTGGCACCAAAGGAGCAAACTAATACCTCTCTCGCCTCCAAAGACAGAGGAGTCTCTCTTTAATTCTTTGTGTCTCAACCTCTCCATCTCTGTCACTTTTGGTTTGCTTTCATCTTGCAGCTCTCTAAGTCACCGTCTCCCTTTGGTGACTCTCGCTCTCCTTTTCCTCCACAAAGATAAAACATTAACTACACTCTAACTTTCCCATTAACGCTTCCCCCTTTCTCTTTCTCTGCCTTTCCATCCTCTCCCCTTCTGTTTTCCCCTCTTCCCTCTCTTCAGCGTCTGTGAGGAATGTGTCAGAGCACCACAAAAGAACAAAGCTTGACAGCAGGAGGAGGAAGAAAAGGAGAAGAGGAGGGGAGGGGGGGGGGGTAAAGGAGAGGCAGAAAGGAAAAGGGGAAATAGAGGGAAGGATTGAACGCAGAGAAAAAGGTTGAGAGGAGCAGAACACGGTTGAGTGGGTCTGAATGCTGAGCTGCGCTTTGTCATCACGTGCTGACATGCAGCATCACACACATTTCAGAGCTCTTTATCAAGCCCCCCCCCCCCCACACCCCCATGGACAGCAGGCGCACACGATGGGTGAAGCTGTCGCTGTGTGCAGCAAACGGCTGCCTGTTTGATTCAGCGGCCTTTGAGGCATTTCTTGTTGTGCCATGGTGATATGCTAATGCACAGCGGCGAGGCAGAAGATTAATTTGCTCAACACCCGACAGCTCTCCATTGTGACCTTTGTGTTTGCATTAGTCACTTTCAAACTGGGAGCATGATCAATTCCCGCTCTTTCTGAACAGGCCGTGTTCCATCGACCACCGTGGAGGTGGAGAGGCAAACAGGCGGATGCTTATAGCGGTGAAATAAGCGCCGTCACTGATATAAGAATCACACTGCCTGTATGCTACCCAACTCGCCTTTACACTACTTTTACTGTGATATGTTCCTCTGGTCAGAGACAACCACAGGCTGAAAAGTTAAACAGGGACAAATAAAGAGAGGATTGGAGATTTGAGAGGAAGTAACAGTTGTGACCGTTTGATCTGATGGCTCAACCCCGTTGTTTGGACCAGGATTAACTTGTGTGGGCACGCTGCAATTGTGGCATGGTGTGTGGCCAATAAGGTGTGTGTGTGTGTGTGTGTGTGTGTGTGTGTGTGTGTGTGTGTGTGTGTGTGTGTGTGTGTGTGTGTGTGTGTGTTTGTGTTCAAAGGAGACAATGTGAGAGCTTTGTTGGCATCAAAAAGAGCCGAAGGACCTGCTGGAAACCACAGGATCTGGACGCAGGCCTGTGCGTAAACACGCGTATCGCGTTACCAAAGATCAATTTTGGGCCAATATTCACCTTTGTTAGTCTGTGTTAGGTCTAGCACTGATCCGGTGTATCAGCTGTGTGTGTGCGTGTGTGTGTGTGTGTGCGTGTGTGACTCCCCCCCCTTTCTCCCGAGTCACCCGGTATACCTCGCGCTAATTCGCCGTGCAGTGTAGCGGATGGGATCATCCATCAAGAGTCAATAGTTAACATCGGCTTTGTCCCGCTGCCATCCATCATCAGCGCGTGCGTGCGATTGCCTGCGTGCGTGTGCGCAGACATACAGCGTGCGTGTGAGTTGTGCGCGCTCCTCATAGGACTATACCTCCGACCCCGCGGGCCCCTGACCCTGCCCCACTGGCCCGGCTGACGCGCTGCTCCAAATGCTCCGGCGTCTCCTCCTCCTCCTCCTCCTCTGTACCCTTTCTTCCTTCCGAGCAGCGGGGGGTGAAAAGGAAGGGGGAGGAGGGGGGGTCGAAACGCTTTGAGGACACACCGACGACCTGCGCCGATCCCACCCCTTATTTTAATCTCTGCCTCCCTAATGGGTGCAGGGTGTCCCCCCCCCCCCCCCCCCCCGTGACGCAGGCACCGTTAAATGGATCGCCCACCGGTCGAGGCCAGAAGCTGTATCCCATTACCACCGCTTTTATTTTTATGACACGCCGCCGTTCATGGCGCAAGGGAGGCTGAGAGGGTTGCATTTGGCCTCTGTGTGTGTGTGTGTGTGTGTGTGTGTGTGTGTGTGTGTGTGTGTCTCTCTCTCTCTCTCTCTCTCCCTCTCTCTCGGTGCATGCTGGGAGTGAGTGTGTGTGAGCGTGTGTGAGCGTCTTTGAGCGGTTTTCTCTATTTGTTTTTTTTTCCCTTAGTTATATATATTAATTTAATGTGGTTTAGTGGTTGTTTTTCACTTTAGTTGTGGGGTTAGTCGTGGGTTTTTTTTTCTTTCTTTGGGTTTCTTTTCTCCTGCCGGTGTCTCGCCGGTCGGCGTCTCTAGACGCCATGGTAAATGGGGACACGTTCTCCCAGCTCACGAGGAAGCACGGCATTAAGATCGCCGCGGGCTTCCCGTGCAGCGTGGAGGACATCGGGTTGGCTGTGGGGGAAGTGGTCGGGCACGGCAGCGTTAAGTCGGCCGCTCG